>NC_071113.1:29430000-29730000 GCF_024256425.1 Clarias gariepinus
GTGAATACCCACGGTTCTGTTGTACTGAGTGCGGTTATCTAAATAATGCTCTAAAATCAAAAGCATTTCATGGGTGATGGAGTTAGAATGAGCAGGTCGAGTGTAGCTCACCGCTCCTGTCTGCTGCTCCGCCCTTCATGATGCGAGCGATGGTGATGGCTCCGGTTTTCTCATCCTTTTTAATGGTGGCTCCCTGTTTGAGAAGAGTACCATAAACAACACAGAAACCATGACATCATCCAATAACAATCAATCAATCATTGTTACGCAAAACTCATGCATCTCCTTTCGTGCACTATTATATAGATTTATTTTTGGTTTTTATAGTACAATTATAAGTACAGTTCACAGAAATCAGGGTCGAGTTGATTTAAATCACATTCTGCCAAAACTACATTCTTATTGTTTCGTGCTGAATGATGTCAATGCTGGATTAGAAAATCTGATCAGTTTGAAGGTGTTTGTAACAACAATAAATACATTTTAAAAAATTAAAAAGTATGATAAGAAGTTCTTGAATAAACAAGATATAGGTCGTCCCCAACTTACAAACAAGTTCCTTTAAAGGAGAACATTCGTAAGTCAGGTTTGTTCTTAAGTCTGACAAAGTGAGTCTTATACGCCATTCACATGAATATAGAATGTAAAGCATAACGAATCACTTGACTAAATGTCTGTCCCCTTTCCCAACACTGCCGTCAGGTGGCCAAAACATGTAATCGCACCTGAGCAAATGAATCTCACACGTTAAATGTAACAGTGTCTCTGTGCCTTTAAATCGTGAGGGGAATGCAGGAAGATTTTGTCTCTGAGCTGTTTTCCACTGTTTTGGACTGTGAACTCTGTTTTTTATTTAAGATTCTTTACGAAATTAGGATTATTCGCCATCAGGACAGATTTACAATATATTTTCTATTATCGTGCTGATTCATTGAAACCGGTGAGGCCAACTCATTTCTCCCACGCACACACGTGCGCACACATACAATATACTGAACTTTTTATACATTCACGTACACATTGAGATATTGTATATATTTGTAAATATTGGTATCTGGTCCACTACAGTGTTTATTTTCTGCACAATAGACGTGAGTTACTTCCATGATTTGTTTGTAGATCCGTCGGGCCGTTTGTAGCTGCAGAAATTCGTAACTCGAATGTTTATAAGTCGGGGACTACCTGTACTTGCCATTGTTGGAGTAATTAACAAAGTTCTGGTAAAGAACGAAAAAACATCAGGGCATGCCGTCATAGGAAAATAATCAACACCTCCATTACCTGACTGTGGAGATTATTTTACTTAAACAGTCCTAAAGTACCAGACAAACGCAGTACAAACAGCTCTTCTAGACACAGGAACTTCTCTTTTTTTTTTCTGTCCTTCTTCCAGACGTCAACATGACCCAATCTGCTTTTTCTTAAAGAACCCATGAGTGCGTGTGTGCATGTATGTGTGTGAAGCCATGAGTCATTCATATAGAGGATGAGTGCAATTCAATAGCAGCTTTCTGATTAAAACAATATTGTCTGAATTGTCTCCACACACACACACACTCAGGGTTTCTGCACTCCATCAGCAGCCAGCTGACATCACTGTTTTGGTGCGCTGCCTCTAATGATTTTGTAATGTCATTTTGATGAGGATAAGTGCATTTCCTCAAGGTCCTTCGTTACGAGTTAAACGCTGCCTCTCTGATCGAAAGTGCAGCCCGCTTCGCGTCTTCGAACGGCTCGCTCTAATCAAATAAATGGCGCAATTAGGTGACCCGAGGTCCTTGATGGAAGGAGGGTGATTGGTCGGTAGCCTCGAGAGGTGACAGGACTGTCGGGAGGCGTCAGTGAGGTCATCATTAAAGAGGCGATGAGGAAAAGCAGAGCGAGAAGCAAAATGGAAAACAAACAGAGGCTTAATGGTTAAAAACATCGCTCATAGGATGAAGGAATACAAAGATAACTTAAATAGTTAACATTACTTTTGTAGAATAATAAACTGTTTAAGTGTTTTTTTTCCTTTCTTTGAAAATCACTTCTACACGTTTTTCCCCTTGGTAAGAAAAAAATGGAAGGATTTATGCGATCTTATTTAGTAAAGAGTTAGAAAAATCTTCAAATGTTCCTAAAGAGATGGCACCGATCCACTTTCCCCAATATCTTATAAAGATTTAGGCCATTTATAAAGTAATCCAGAAAAAACTCTGCACCTAAAAACATGACTTCAAACTATTATCTTAAACAATTATGCAATCAGGTCTCTCTGTGTAAACATCAACCGGTCCAAAAAATGTTTTCCAATCCTGATTCCAGACTTTTCCATCTGTTTGTTAAAGCAGAGAACTAAATTCAGGTTGTTGTTTTTTTCCCCCTGATATAAACTTTATTTATTTATTTACCATTTTGCGCTTAATGACCCGTCTCTAGTTAAGAGGTCGGGGTTAATGGCAGTTCACCTGCTAGCGATCTATAAAAAGCAACTGTTTGGTGCGGAGAGGAAGCTTTTAAGCACTTTAAATAATAAAGTCGAATATACTTCTAAATATTTCTGATCCATTTCTAATGATACTAAGTTGGAAATGTTAACCGGATGGAGCTTTTCCTCCGTGTCCTACTGTTGAGCGTTTAAACACATATATCAATACAGCACAGACACCATGCTAACACACACAGGTTCAAAGAGTAAATATAAGCACTTCACACAAACTGAAATAAATGGATGAAGAGAATAAATAAATCTCACAAACTCAGACGCCGGTACGTGCTAACGCTGTTAGGAAGGTCACGGCTGCTCTGATTGCTTTTTGATAAAGTAAATAAAATGTGTAAGGTTTAAGAGGGAACTTTAAGCAGCATTTTACTCCGCCTCTTCCTCCTACTACTACTACTGATGATGATGATGATGATATTATTACATGATTATTATTACATGATATTATTATTATTACATGAAGAGGACAGGGAGGGGGGCTAGTAACGATAAAGCATAGATATGAATAATAATAATTATAATAATACTATTGAGAAACTTAGTAAATATAAAAGATTTAAGATTTCGCCAATATGGAACATGAAAGTGTGTGTGTGCTTCCCGTTAGAACCGCGCATTAGGAACTGTGCGACAAGGGCTTTAAAAGTATCTGGATGAACTTACTGGAAACACAATTGTAGTGCAGGAGCAAAACTCTACGTGTACTGCACACACACCTCGAAAAGTCACGTCACGAGGAAACTCACATGGCTTAGGAATGCTGCGGGTTCCCTGGAGAAACCTGCACAATCTAATAATAATTATAATAATTATTATAATATCATTATTATCATTATAATGATGATGATGATTTTTATTCTCTTATCTCAAGGTGCAACATCAGCTATTAAAATTAAAGCCGTTAAGTTAAAGCTCTTCCTTTGCGATTCTAACACAAGCGATTTAAAAGAAAAGAAATAAGAAGGGAAATAAATCATGCCTGATAATGATGAAGTAATAGTTTAGGAAATTATTTCAAATTGAATCCTAAAAATTTACCAATTGTCAGTTAAGTTAATAAAAGATCTTGATTTAATTCATTTGTTCTAAACAAGGGATCAAGCTGACTAATCTACAATTAGCTACACTGCTGTCTCAGTCACTGTGTGTGTGTGTGTGTGTGTGTGTGTGTGTGTGTGTGTGCGCGCATCCCGCCAGTCACACACCGACCGCATTTACAGCTCAAGAACACTGCAAGTCCAATAATTAGTATTCATTTTTTTTCTTTTTTATTGTAGAAGATTCAATCAGAATAAAAGCTGTGTTTAACAGATTTATTAAACTTTTTTATTTCACTTTTTTCCCATAAACTTCTTTTTTTTTAATAAAGGTGCTCTTTGGCATGTATTTACTATTCATTTTTATTTTTTTATTTTAATTTATTCCCATTTTATACGCTTACTTGCAGCAGGTCTGAGCCACATTGAAATGTTAATTGGTTGATTGATTTTAGCGCTGATTCCATTTAAATAGTGAAGTGACAAATGTTTACAAGAGATTAACAAGTGTAATTGTTAGAATGATAAAACATGTGAAAGATGTGTTTGGCTCACCTAAGATTCTCACACGTGCACGACACAAGACACAGAAATGACTTGTAACGGGTTTACAGAACTGTGTGTGTATCATCATAAGCTCTAACCGCGCGACTTAGAAAATATGTTCAGAAAAGTTTATGCAACATTTTGGTTAAAAAAATAAAAAATAAATAAATCTATTTTTTCTATTACGTCTAACTACTCTAACTTTTTTTTTCCTGCATTTATTTTCGAGGGATTTGTCACGTTACACATGAGTATTTGAGCTAAGTAAGTACCTGAAGCACCATTTAAGCAGTCAGTCAGCCATTAAAAGGATCATCCTAATATATATATTTAGTCTTAGACTTCAAACATCAATAAAGTTATAGGTAAAAATGAAACCTGCCGTTTTAATAAAACTAGGATGAAGTGCCATTTCTGGAACACAGCGTTTTATATTTGAGACGTATAACAGGTTTGGCTTCAGGAATAAAGAGATCCACGGCTGCAAACGTGTTTAATATTTAAATAAAATAAATCTCTTTAAACGTGCCAACTTTTATTTTATTATTATTATTTTTTTTTTTACCTTTTCTTCAAAAGATCTGCACCTGCACTTTAACCCAAAGCTCCATAATCTGGTTCGGATTCGGTGGAAACCAGCTGCAGCATTAAAACCGAGAAACACAACACATCTACGGTATACAGGCCCTAAATCTAGCGCTCGCTCCGACACCGCGCTCCTGAATCACCTCCATGATTAACAGCCGCAAGTCGTGTCCGGGACAGGAGCAGCGCTCGCAACTCACCTTACCGCACCTTTAATCTGTTAACAAGTTTATGAGCGTGTTGAGTGCACCCGAGGCCGAGCAGTGCCGTCTAAATCACCGAACCCGCCACGCTGCCTCAGACATGATGGATGGCCTCCAATCACGGACACTGATGAGGGTGCTATGCTACACTACGCTAGGCTAACCAAGCGGAGCAGCCATCCGGGGTGCCATTTAACATCACAAAGGCATACACACGCGCCAAATAATAATAAAAAAAACAAAACGGATGGAACTGATTTGCGTTAACAAAATCTTTGGGGGAAAAAGAACGAATCTTTGTAAATGAGACATGAACAAAATATGAGCGAAGAACTGGCAACTTAAAAAAAAAAAAAAGGAAAAAGAAAAGAAAGCTGGAGAAAGAAGGAGAAAATGAGGCTGAATCAGAGGCCGTGGCGGCCCAAATTACTCATCAGTAAGGCGATCCTCGGCGGCCAGTCGCGGCGCTGATCAGGGCCATATGCACGCACGCCAGCACATAAATGCTTATGACTGTTATTACAGCGGCTGCCAAAAGCGGGACACTTAACGTGTGTGGAGCGCTGAGAGACGGAGAGCGTGAGCCTCGAACTGATAGATATCCAAGCTGGTACAGTCGTATATGTACAGTAAACAATCACCTGTCGATATCTCGTCATACAGGTAAAGATAGCATAAAAGGAAAAAAGTTTGATCCTGTATCTACAGCTGTGGGTTTGTAAACCGGGTTTTGTTTGTAAAATGGGTTTGTCTCTGATACGAGAGCGGCACGTGAGTGCGTTAAGAATAAATGTCTTTGATCTCGGAGTGGACTAAACGACAGGTGCTTTCAGACTCCTGGCAATAAATGACATGTGACTCAACATGGAATATAGCGATAGTAGAGACTCAAGGGCATCTGAATTAGGTTTAACTAATAAGACTTGAAGCCTTGTTCAGACTGCCAGCCCAAATCCCATTTTTGTCATATCCAGATTTATTTTGGAATTAGTTTGGAATCAGATTGCTTCCATGCACTTTGAACATTGAAGAAAAAAAAAAAAAAAAAAACAACGCACTGAATCAGATTTTTTTGCAAATCCGATATGAAACACATCCAGAGGTGATTTGAAATAAGATTTATATCAGATTCCTAATGACGCATCTCAGTCTGGATGTGCTACGCAATCTACGTAATCAGAATTCGACTGTCCATTATGTCACTCGCAATGCGATACGGAGGTTTAAATCCACGCGATTAACGTGGCACGGACATGAATCCACAATGGGGAAAAAAAGAGAGAGAAGAGAAGACAATGGGCCTTAAGATGAGACAGCGAATGATCTGAAGAGTGAGACGTGATGCCTCCATTCTTAACTGTCTCTTTGTTATCTTTCTGTTCGTATAAGCCGACAGCATTTAACGTCACACAAAGCACGTGCTACAGTGCGTCACCATGCTCACTTTCAAGTAGCAGTGCGAAGAGACTGTCCTGTGAAACAAATCTGATTTGCCAGGGGTCTGAACAGGGAATAAGTGCCGAAGACTTGAGGGCAAGTGACTTGAGGGAAGACGTGGGTGAGAGTAGGTCTGTACAGTAATCACTTCTAAGTCGTTTTGAATCACCTCTGAACCATCTGGTGTTGTTTTTCCAACTTTCTGCTAGTTTTTTACCAACGAGCTTTTACCAACGTGCTGACAGGTTCACGCGAGCTATAAAGCTAACTAGTTTTTTACACAAGGCTGAATCCTAAATACCTCTCTAACCCCTGATCAAGGGTACTACTTGTGTGGAACAAGGAATTTTACACCATACATAGTGCCCTTGTAGTGCTATTTTGGATTCAACCCTGAACCCGGAAGTTAAAAGAGCTGAAATTTTAAAATGTAATAAGTGGAAATATAAAGTAAATCTGGTGAGTTTCTCAGGACTGTCCACCACCTGCATGATTTATTCTCCTCACCTTTTGGCTACAGAGTACCGCTAAGAGTTTAAAACTACTACTTTCTCCCCTGAGGGTGTTGAGACGCTATCTGGAGCGGTTGACGAGAGAGTTTTGACATGGACTATTTAGGGATTCGACTTGCATCATCTTGAGTTTGTCTTGAGACCTGGACTTGAACATAGGGAGAATCAACATGGACTGAAGCAGAAGTCCATGTCCAGACTCTGGGTGTTTATAGGGTTGAAGACGTTTTTGACCTCGGAGAATGTGAGATAATGTGTAATCACCTTAAAGGCTGAATGTTTTATTGTATTTGCATGATGTGACAAATCCCAACAAAAGTCCAAAACAAAAAACGTTTAATATGCAGATTATTCATGAACATGATCCAAAATCTGTACAGAGACTGAGCCGTACAAGAAAAAGCACATCCTGCCAAAAAAAAAAAAGCAATCTGAAAGAAGACCATCTTGTGACTTTTATGCATTTCAAATAAATTTGCATTAATTGACCTTGACCAAAAACAACCAGATTTATTTGTCCAGTGCTGCAGGTTCAACGCATTTCAGGACAAAAATCTTACTTTCATTTTGCTGCACTGTATTTGTTTTGTATACTTACAGTCCGGAAAAGCATTAAACATCTCTTACTTCATGTACACGCCAAAATCTATTGACCGAATTTTAAGAAGTTAAAAGTTGAATACATTTTAAGCAACGAGACTTAACGTGGACTTGGATTAGAGATTAGATACTTGAGATTGGACGTGGCTTGGGGAATAAACTTTCAAAAAGAGAAGCGCTACAGACCTCCGCGGTATCACGTAAAAGGACAAGTAAAAGTGTAAAATAATATTGACTCATCCTTTCTAGTGTCCTTGGTTACTTTGGATAAGTCTCTGCTCATAATCTCACCACACACTCACAGTCTTGCTTTAACCCTTTAGTCCGGCATCTTCATCATTAACAGGTTTAATGTTAAAATAAAAGAACGCTGCTTGTCATAGGTGCATAAACTGAGAAAGAGCCCTAAACGGATGAGAACGAATGGGAATGAGAGGAAGAAGGAAGCAGAGGTCTGGGATAAAACGCTCTATTTCATCCCTCATGTCTCCTGTAATACAGCCCATAAGGCCAGACACCCTCATTATGCACTCACTGTGAAAACATACTTACCAGTGTTTCCTTCGAGCCGCAGACGTCTGTCCGTGTGTCCTCCGCATGAACTCGAACATATGTTGTAGAACCGCGCATGGTGCGAGGGCCCGTCCCTTTATACTGTCAGCTTATACTCTGCAGCATAAGTGTGCGTGTGTGTGGTTGTGTGTGTTGAGTGGTAGCATGAATACATTTTCAGCAGTTTCACCAAAATGGCCCATCTGTAGTATCGCTGCCTTTAAGTGTTTGTTAAGTCTGTTTTCACTGCAATTACCCGACCAAGAAAACAGCACTTTCGCATGTCAGCTCTCGTTCCTGTAAAGACATCGGGAACCGCCTCCACGGGACAACCGCACACTCCACCACCACACACAAAGAGCTCAGTGTATCAGTGTGCGTGTGTGCATGTGTCTGCACTCTGGTACCACCTAAATTGCCTGTAACGCAACACCGGAGAACACGGAAACGCAAAAATATGGGAGAGCTGGGAATTCCAGGTGGGGAAGACGAGGGAAGGAACAATCAGGAAACGATGGAGCGATCAAAGCCTTGCGTTTATGTGATCGATGACATTTAAAAAGGCCGACCGAGAGGACTGGTGTAATTTTCGTGTCAGTCACCAAAAACAGAGAAGTTATGAAAAAAAAATGAGGATTAACTGGGATTTAAGTCAATAGCTTGAGGAATACGAGACCTTCGCATTAGGACTTGGATGATAAAGATGATGGCTTACGGTTTGGTGTACAAGGGTGTCCATCACTTTTCACAGTAAAAAACAAACAAAAGTTTTAGATCACAAGTGAAGAGAGCAAGTAAAAGGAAAAGCAGCAGGTGAAGCAGTGGTGGCGAATCCAAGCTGCCCATTTAACTAGAGCAAGACTAATGACTAATAAAAATGAGTCCACATGCACACGTCAAAAAACTAACAAACAAACAAGGAAATATTAAACATTAAACTCCATATTTAAATAAAAAATCTCTGTGAACTGAAAGATAAGTGGTGATTAGTTGAGGGACCAGAGGCCTGACTTGGACTTTAAGGAAAAGACTTGACTTGCACCAGAAAGAAATGAATCAAAGTGTGACTGGAGAGACTTGACTCTGACTTGAGATTCACCTTTGCCAAAATTGACACCAAACTCCACTGTCCTTACATCAGAATTGGTTTGGACTGCAATAAAGGAATAAGGCTGAGACTCAACTCGGGAATTAGGACTTGTCTTGGGAAAATAAGTGACTTATGCAGACGTAGCTATGCTTACATGGACAATATTTTTTCTATCAGATTTGAGGCATTTTGATCAGAGACTCCAACTTAACCATTTAAACTGAAGCTGATGCACAAAGCATTTAATCAGAATATCTGATTAAATTAGCTAATTAAATCTGCCAGCTCTGAAGCATTTACTCATAAGTAGCAAGTAGTAATTGATGTTTTTTTTATTCCCTCAGGTAAGGTTAGACTTTACAACTTGTCTTTCAAATCCCGCCTATTGATGCTCCTTTTTCAGCCAAGGTGAAGGTCTGAAGTTAAGGCAGGTGGGAGAGAAGTTGTTCAACAGGAATTAAATCAAATTTCCTTCCAGTCACCTAATGTTACTCCAACATACTGTAGAGCAAGCATGAGCAGAAGGGATGTGTTTATTATAAACAAGAGAGAAATGATCAGATCCAGGGTTAACATGGCTGATATTTACCTCCTAAATAGATTATCACCGGTTTAGTGGAATATTAGGGTCTGTGTAAACTCCGAATGTTTAAGATGACTTGGACTTGAGGTTAAGTGACCGGAGACTCAGGATTGACTGAGGGATATGTACAGTAACAGAAAATGACGTGAAACTTGGAGTGTGTTAAATGACTTAAGTCTTTACACGACCTTAAAGGGATATATAACTTGAGCCTCAACTAGAGATTAAGTGACCTTAGACTTGACTAAAGAACCCAAAGAAATTCAAACCATCCTCTTCCAGGATTTAGTGACTTAATAGAAAGCTAGAACTAAAACCTAGAATTGTGTTGAACTAATCTGGACATAAATAAATAAATCCGAGCCGTGTTTTTTTCTGTACTTAATTTCCAGGTGTTTCTGGAGTGTAGGGTAATCTACTCAAGCGTTCAAGCGTGCAGGATCTCTCTGTAAGGCAAGCCGGAGGATCCAGACACCTGAGTCGAGCTGTCAGACTAACGATATATCCACATTCAGTGCACGACTCTATCTCGGGAAAAACACTAACAGGTGTGCTGGTGTCTCTCGCTCTAATCTGACGGTTGGCTCCATGTTTTTTTGGTCTGCAACAGCTTGTGGATTTCTTTTAAACAAAAAAAATAAAAATGTAGTGCGTGATCTACAGCGTAGAGTTTAGTCCAGCAGTAAGACCAAGGCTTGACTTTGCACTGATCTGAAACCCACATGACATGCAACCACGACCTTTCAATCCCCATGTCAAACTATTATGAAACTATTACACGGCGTTCAATCTATTAGCCAACACGTCGTGTCTTAAAGTGTGGAGTTACGCACGTTGTCTGGAGAAATAATCGAGAACAGCCTTTAAACAAAGCTTAGTGTCGTCAACAAATGGTCTCGAAAGGGAAATTAGAACAATGTGAAGCATTACGTTTCAAAAAACTCTGAACTCTACTCCGTGGTTTCAGCATGACATTTTAGCTCAAAACCACATTGTGTTTTTTTTTTCTCTCTCTCTCTCTCCTGAAGTCATAACTCTTGTTCTGGCTGTCGAGTCTCGGTTGAAACCCGGGCCCCGCTAACACTGCACGGATTTCACCTGAATCGGGAACGTTCGGCTGCCAAAGAAACTCGATGCTCTGTGGCATTAATGCGTAATTGCCTGACGAGGGTTTTAACGTTATTGGGGAAACCTAAGAAGAGGAGACCTGGAGGCAAGGTTCTGTGCAAAATCGGACACCAGGACATCGAATTAAATCGGAATTAAGGATCCAGATGGAATTCTTTAACACGGCTTAACTTTAGAATACTTGATAATAACATAAAGAGTGTGTTAAAAGAGTAAAGTTCTTAGATTATAGCGCGGCAACTTTTGTCATTTTCCTCGTGCGCTGCCATGGTGACGTCCTCGTTATGTTAAGGTGATCCTTATTTTTTTTTCAATTATGGAAGGAGTCTCCAGTTTC
The DNA here is from genome assembly GCF_024256425.1 of Clarias gariepinus. Lineage (NCBI taxonomy): Eukaryota > Metazoa > Chordata > Actinopteri > Siluriformes > Clariidae > Clarias > Clarias gariepinus. The sequence goes on from NC_071113.1 coordinate 29,441,096, forward strand.
AGTGGTGTGTAGAGCTGTAACCGACATTCCAGAATTCATCGTATTAATTGGTGTAGGGGTTGTTACAGTGATTTACTGCAAGGAATAATGCTAAATTATGAAACCCCGAAGACTTACCCGTTAAACAAATTACGCGTTCAGGTCTGATCCGTGATTAAGTTTACTTTAAAATACCACGGCTTTACATAGCAGAAACATGAAACTATTTCTGCAGCAGAATTTACAGCAGACAACCAGACAGCTCCTCCCAAATTTAACCATGATGTCTAATCACTGCTCTTGCATACCTTTGGTAATGGCAGCTGAGCTGATTTTATAAAATAAAAACATGATTTCTGGATGATGGGCTTCGCTTTCACAATGCACACAACCCGAAGACAAAATATTTCCACGTGGCATTTATAGAACAACCGGTTCGTTCATGCTGGCGGAAGACAAGCGCTTGGAAAGTAGTGTAGAGAGACGGTGAACTCGCAGGATATTAACGATTACAGCTCGGGGCTACGGCTGTGGATGGTAATGATATATTAAACCCTTTAACACTCCTATGACCTTTATTCTTAGAGCGCATTATACGTTGTTGAGTCATTATACAAATTATACAACAATACTTGGATATGTATTGATAACTTTTACCACGAAGTGAAATCTCAACCATTTGGAAGAGGTCTATACGGGTGTCTGTTGAAAATATATAGATTTTCTTAGCGAGGATGTTAAAACACGTAGTGTAAACTAAAACCCGACAGGGTGAGCTGGAGGATTTAAAGACAACGAGGTTCCTGTGCTAGCGCTGCAAACGGTTTCCCAAATCAGCAGGGAGAAATTACCATTTGCGAATAAACAACAATAATAACAGCGAATAAATAGAGTCGAATAAAATGGACAAATTAGTGGCCAATGAATTTAAGATCCAAACACTTTTACGAGTCTAACTACTATCTGATGATGTCACGTTATGAGCCAACAGCAGCCTTTGTTGGTCTCTGCTTATTAAACCTCTAATTATACTCTGATTAAACAGTGCGCAAGATCAATTATAAACAAAACAACTGCCTTAATGACGATTAAATCAACCCAATGGTGATGTATTGTAATACAGACCAGATTACTCAAATTAATTATTACTTTTGTTTTTAACTTCAAGACAAATACTCTGAAAATTCCAGTGTGGAAAAAACTTCAGATTTAGTCGGTTAACTGTAAGTTTTGTGTAATGTCTTCAAAGTTGTTTTATTAATACAGAATTTAGTTCTCACGAAGCAACTCAGGAAATCAGACTTTAGCATCAGAATTAAGCGGGAGTAGCTAGCAGGTTAGCTGGAGCGCTAACTACCATGCCTGTGCCGTGTTGTGCCGTGTTGTGATGTATTATGTTGTGTTGTGAGTGTGCGGTCTGACAGACAGAGCGGCGCAGTGGGTGGCGAAATCCTTCACACACATGCTGCATTACAGCAGCTGAACACTTTCCCAAACCAGTTGCCAGACTGGTCCAGTGACTAAACACCAGTGACGGGTTGGTGGTTCTGGGCATCGGGGCGAACACGCCAGCCAGGACGCAGCGCTGCATCCTGGCATCGGCCGTGATTGCAGAAACATTACGCGTGTTTTACGGATTCTTGTGTTTAAAAAGCAAGTGAGAGCCAGACGCTGGAGGTTTAGACAACAGAGAGAGAGAGAGAGAGAGAGAGAGAGAGAGAGAGACTCATCACAAAGACACGGCCAGGAGGATGCTGAAGTCTCTCTCATTCTTTTTCTTTCTTACTTCTCTCATCCTTCTCTCCTACTTTCTCTCTTTTCTTAATTTCTTCTTTTCTGTTTTTTGTACCTTCATGCTTTCTTTCATTCTGCTTTTCTTCTTTCCCCTTTTCTTATTTTCTTCCATCATCCTCTTTTCCTATTTGTTTCCTTTTTCCTTTCCTCCCTTCTTTCTTTCCTTTTCCCTTTCCTGCTCTCTTCCTTTCTTTCCATCTGTTTTTCTTATTTTCCTTGTTTCTTTCTTTTTCTCCTCATCCTTGCTTTGTCCTATAATTCATTCTTTTTGTGTTTTTCTTTATTTTCATTTCTTCCATCATCCTTTCTTTCCTTACTTAGTTTCTTGCTTCATTACTCCTTCCTTTCTTTCCTCCCTTCCCTCTTTCTTTGCTTTCCTTTTCCTGCATTCCTTCTTTCTTTCTTTCTGTTCTTCTTACTTTTCTTGTTTCTTACTTTTACCCATCCCTCCCATGTTCTTTCTTTCATCTTTTCTTTCTTTATTCTTCTCCTTTCTTCTCATCCATCCTTCCTTTCACTCCCATTATTTTTTCCTCCTTTTTTCTTTACGCCTTTCTTTCCTTTTTCATCTTTGCTTCCTTCCCCTCCCCACTTAGCCTACTTTGGTTCTTTCTTCCTTGGTTTCCTTGCTGCCTCCCTTCTTTCTTTCTTTTCCACTTCTTCCTTTCTTAAATTTTCCTCTTTCCTTTACGCTCATCATTCTTTTTTCCTTCCCCCCCCCCCCTTTCTTTCCTTTCTTTTTAGTCTTCTTTTCTTCTTCCTTTTCCTCTGTTCACCGTCTGTACCCCTCTTCCTCCCTCTGGAGGCCCTCACCCCCTTTCCCTCACCCTCACCCTCTCTCTCTCCACCCTGGGGTTGATTAGTTTCCTGCAGCAGCGTCACACTCGGTGTCTGATCCTTTGGCTCGTTGCTGTTTTGCTTTGTTCTTGTGTGTTACACACAGAGAGCTCAGTGCGCTACAGCAGGGAATTACAAATCTCACTCACACTTCCTCAAGTAACACACACACACACACACTTACTGAGGTAACACACACACTTTTAATTCATCTAGATCCCCAGTAACTTTATCAGCAACAACACATTCTTTTAATTAAAAGGCCTGGATCTACTGTAACACTGCCCCCGTGTGTGTGTGTGTGTGTGTGTGTGTGTGTGTGTGTGTGTGTGTGTGTGTGTGTATGTGTGTGTGTGTGTGTGTGTGTACTATACAAAGGCCAATTATTCTTGTCATAATAAATCAGAACGCTAATGTTACAGAGGAAAGTGTGTGTGTGTGTGTGTGTGTGTGTGTGTGTGTGTCGATGCCAAAAATGCCCTGATGCCTGAACCTGTCGTCTTTTCTTTATTACACTAAAATATGATGTCATGGTTTGAAAAATGATAGCAATTAATCAGAGCTACTGAAACCGATCCACTCGACTGGTCACACACACACACACACACACACACACACACACACACACACACACACACACACACACAGTGAGTGAGTTAAACTACACAGGTTGTGAGCCGTCTCTGCTCTGATGAAATTTGAAGTTCATGAAGGTTCATGTCGTTTTTCTCTCGGACTCGGAGCAGCCGGAACTTATAAAACAAATAAAGAACACAACATGATCAGGCGTCTGTAACAGAGGTCATGACCTTGAAAGCCACAGAGATTTGTAGCTGAACTACACGAGAAAAAGTGGAAAAACACACACACACACACACACACACACAGGATGAACAAACATCAAAACATGTCAAGTACAGAGTGTAAAAAGGCGGTAATTACATTTTCACTGTAATTCAAAAGTCATTATGGTTTGTCCGAGCGTGAGGTAACATCGGCCGAGCGCTAAAACGGGAACGCTGCGACATTCCGGAGACAAAACTGGCAAAAGTAGCCATTACAGTAAAATCCCACATGGTATCAGTGAGGCGCCCCCCCGCCCCCACACACACACACCCCCTCCCTCCTCGTTGGGCGGGTCCTCGAGCCCGGAGGTGGACAGAGGTCACGGCCGAGACCACAGCGTGCCAAACGGAGACAAATCCCAAAAAACATGGGAGATGAAAGGAAGGGCGTGGCCTGTGAGGAAACGACAGTCAATAATCACACGGGGGAACGACTGAGGAGCGTGAGCACGAGACGGAAAAGAGAGTAAACACACAGGGAGGGAACTGACCACATGTCTCTCACACACACACATATATACACACAAAAACAACAACATGAGGACAGGGCAGTGAGAGCCTGTGTGTGTGTGTGTGTGTGTGTGTGTGTGTGTGTGTGTGTGTGTGTGTGTGTGGAGGTTATGTGGTCAGAAAAGAAATGCTAAAGAACTTAAGAGATTCTGGCAATGACACACAGTACAGCGCCATTACTTTTGATTTTGTTCAATAAATAATAATATTAATAATTAAATAATTAAAATTTGTATTAAATATATCTAAAAAAAACCTATTGAATAAATACTAAAACATTACTGACTATTGTTTCCTTTTAAATAAGTAAATTAATAAATTATTAAAACATTATTAAAATATTAAAATCAATTTCAATAAATTGCACAAACATACAAATAAAAATTATTGTAATAGTAAATTTTTAACCATAAATGAATTACAAAATTTATACAAAAAATTTAAGAACAAAAAACCAAATATATATTTTTTTACTTTTACTAAATAACCAAAAAAATAATAAATAAGAAAATAAAACTTTTGAAAAGTTTAATTAATAAAAATATATAAGTTAATTACTGAGTTAACACATTAATCAATTAAATAAATGAATAAATAGGTAGAATTTTTTGGAAACAAATGATGAAAAAAGATTCACCTTCAGTAATTAAATAAATATTTAAATAAATTAATCTTATTGGTTAAAGAAAAGATTAATTAGAGATACTATAAATATTTATTTATTATATAAATTGGTAAGCCATATGACAATGCCCGTGCCTCTGTGTGTGTGTGTGTGTGTGTGTGTGTGTGTGTGTGTGTAAGGAACACCACTCACTAGAGGCTCTTTACTCTTGACCAGGCGGATGATTTTGACCGAATCTTCATCATCATCGACGTCGTCTGGAAGAGGAGGAAGCTCAGGATCATAACTCTTCTGAGCCACCGTGTCATGGACCGACAACAAACTCTGTACAGAGAGAGAAAGAGAGAACACTGTCAAACACACACACACACACACACACAGTAGCGCCAAAAAGAGTCATTTATCTGATCTGGTACATGTGAGTGTGTGTTGGCAAAACAGCTGTGTTTTGATGGTCCAAATGTGTGTGTGTGTGTGTGTGTGTGTGCGCGCGGGGGTGTGTGTATGTGAGATAAATCAGAGCTCCCCCTGATAAATGAGGCTGTGTCTGAAAAGATTAGTCTCAGTGTTTCATTACAGCGCTCTCTGCCAATCAGATACAACACTAGAATATTCCAGTAAATGCAAAAAAAAAATAAAATTCACAACTTTTTATACTTTAATTGTAAAACAAAATATTTTATTTATTTACTTTATTTTATGTTAATTATTTTATGTTATTTTATGCTCCAGTTCCCTCGTTTCGTTCTTTCGTAAATTCATTATTAATATTATTTTATGTTTTTTTTTTTTTTTTTTTTTGGATATTCCCAGACGATGGCGGTTTCGGTGAATCCGAGCGGATCCCGAGAGGACGAGAAGATAATGAAGTTCTCAGTTGTCTCGGATATTTCACGCGTGCCAAGCGTGAGAAATAAATGAGCGAGAAGAAAAGAGAAAAATTAAGTAAAGGAAAGAGGAAATTTAGAGGTTCATTATTCAGCCTGTTTAACGGTGATGTGTGTATCAGGTGCTGCTGGGAACGTTTTCTCGTCCTCTCTTCTGCTCGGCATTCCGGACGGCGTGCCACGGATAAAAAATGAGCAGCAGAGGGAAGAAACCTGTCTGTTTTTTAGGAGACAAGAAAAGTTAAAAAAATTTAATATATAAAAAAAAGAAACGAATGAGAAAAGTGTTAAGGCGGAAGGCAGAGCCACCGTCGACACAAACTTTTTGGATCGTTTAAAAAATGCCGAATTGATCCAGTTGTGTGAAACTTTATCTACGCTATTATTTTATTAAAACTATCAACATTCCAGCATCTTTCCAACCAACCATAGAGCCAGTTTCCAGACCGAACAAGTGCACTTTTATAAGGAAATATAACGTACATCGCAAATCTCTCACTGTTAAGATCTGATTTATCGTTAAACCACAACGAGGTCGGGTTCTGACAGAAGCTACAGGTTTATATTGACGCGCTCGTTCGAATACGTTATCTTTTCTGTAAAAACAGTTGCTTCTTACCGAACACTCAATATTTACTCATTCGACACCGTACTTTATAGATAATGTGATTGACAGGCTGTGTTTCTGTCTTGTGAGAAAAGAGAGAGGGGGGGAAAAAAGACGAAAATAGGTGGGCAGAGTACACAAATCCTTGAGTAAAAGTAGAGATGCTACTAAGATAAGGTAAATATTACTCAACTAAAAGTACAAGTCCTCTACTTAAGTGTGTACTAGAGTAAAAGTACAAGTGTAGAAGTGCATATACATTTACGCATTTGGCAGGCGCTTTTATCCAGAGCGACTTACAAAAAAGTGCTTTAAAGTTTACATCACTGGATAGATACACTGGGTTAACTAGGTAAACAACTAGGAATTAGTTTAAGTACTGGAGAAACAGATGTGTCTTGAGTCGTCGTTTAAAGATAGTCAAAGTCTCTGCTATATAAGGACATCTAGAGGAAGTTCGTTCCACCACCTAGGTGCCAGAACAGAAAAGAGCCTGGATGAATGCCGCCCTCGATCCCTGAGAGATGGTGGGATGAGACGAGCGATGCTGGAGGGAACGTGGTGCAGTGCGTGGCGTGATTAAAGCAGAGAGGTAAGTGGGTGCTGGGCCATTTTTAGCTTTGTAGGCAAGCATCAGCGTTTTGAATTTGATGCAGCAGCTACAGGAAGCCAGTGTAGGGAGCGGAGAAATGGGAGAACTTAGGAAGGTTAAAAACAAGACGTGCTGCTGCATTCTGGATCAGCTGCAGAGGACGAATCGTGGACAGAGGCAGGCCTGCCAGGAGTGAGTTGCAGTTGTCCAGTCTTAAAATAACAAGGGACTGAACAAGCACCTGAGGAGCCTGTGAAGAAAGAAATGGGCGGATTCTTCCGATGCTTCTACTGAAGTATGAACGGTACTGGGGTTGTATTAGCGCTCATCGTAGGATTTCACACATCGGTTTGGTTATTAGATGCATCTTAAAGGAAAGACAAGTCAATTAACTATCTAACAAATCAACAGGTGGCGAAATTCCAACTTCAAATATTGTACACCACTCTGGTTAGGTAACACAACACCATGCAGAAATGTAGTAAAGTAAAAAGTACAAATGAAAAGTAAAATGAAAAGTGTAAAAATCCTCCAATTTAACAACTCAAGTAAAGTACAGAAGTACAAGTACAGTACCGAAGTACATGCACTCCCATCTTTAAAGGTAAAAAAATGACGAGTTAAAAAAGTATGTTAAAATGTTTTGCTCTTTATTATATAACAAAACTCACTGTTGGAAGATGCTGAGGTGTAAAAGGAATAAAACACGGTGTGATGGGAAAATAATCAGCCCAGTGGTGGATACAGTGACTCTGCTTTATCATGATGTCACTTCACTAAACAGCAGGAATTGATGAAGGTAGGAAAGAAAAAAAAAGTCAGTTTGTGAAGCATGGAGGGGAGTTTAGAAGAAGAAGAAGGAGGAGAGTGTATCTGAGTCAGGGTAAGAAGAGTCGAGTTCTAAAAATATTTACAAACTATTTGTCTTTTGAGCTGTGGCTTAGCGCTAAACTGTTAATTTGATTCAATTCAACAGCACTAATGTTTGTGGTCTGATTTGTCTCAAGCTGTTGTTGATTGTTTATACATAATGTCCCACACAATATGAGAACCTTTTTTCCCACCCTCTAATGCAGTAGGTGGCGGTATTGCACCAACAGCCCAGAAACTCAAAAGAAGAAGTGGTGATAATCTTGCAAATCGCGAGTATTTATAAAAAGTGGAAACTTACAGATCTCCTTAATGGATGTGTGTGTGAGATGGTGTATCTAAAAAAGAAAGAAAAGGAAAGAAAAAAGGATACGGGAGCCAAGTCAAGTGTAGCGAGATCTCGCGAACATTTTGCGAGAAATATTATGCGAGTGTTGGCGCAGTAGCTCGGTCTGACCGTGTGTCTGTGCGTCCACGGTTCTCTCAGCACTCGGGGTAAAGCGGGGTTCTTTCGGCTCACTTTCAGTGCTGCACACTGGACACGCATGTCAACACTCCCTGTGTGTGTGTGTGTGTGTGTGTGTGTGTGTGCGTGTGTGTGTAGAGCAGAAGGACTAATGCTGGTAGAGCTATAATCTAATAACCGAGTGAAAGACACACACGCTGATGTTGTAGTGGTCAGAACTGTCCTCTTGCACCTCCAGGGTCGAGGGTTCGATTCCCGCCCCAGGTCTGTGTGGAGTTTGTAAGTTCTTGCCCGTAATGTGTGTATCTGCTTGGGTGCCTCATGATATATTGGCACCCTATAATAGATATAATAAATAACAGGAGACCCTATGCAGGAGAAGTCTTACAGTGAGTGAGCGACCATCAGTTCAATCCTCAATCCAGAATTGGTTCACACTTTTTTTTTTTTTTGACGTAGACGTAGGTAAAAACTTTCAAATGTTTAATTCTTTATCCTTAAAAACAAACTCGGGTCTTTGCAGTAAGTGCAAACTGCTTAAACTTTCTGCAAACTGAGATTTTTTTTATTTTTATAACTGTTGTGTTAGCTTTCATACACAACAGTATGGGGGGAAAAACAGCTAGCTAGCTAATAAAAAGACAGTAGACAGATGCACTTGAGCACTTGTGGTGACTTGTGGTTAAAAGTAAATTCCTGGTTTAAGCAAACACTCAAGCCAGGCTGAACCAAGTGTAAAGCTACACAAGGTCATTTTAGGAAAATAAAAAAAAACAGAACTTGACCTTTGACCCACTCCTGTGGATCCGTCCACCACCTCCAGCTAAAAGAATGTTAATAAGAGCACCACCTGACCTCACCATGACCCCCAACACCACCATCCTGTCAACTGATCAAACCTTGTCTCTGTGTGTGTGTGTGTGTGAGATCACTCGAACACCACCTGTGATCACCTCTAGATGTAAACACACAATCTGAAGGTATGGAGGAATGAGGAAACCCTAATTGCTGCTCTCGTCTCCGTCAGTATTAGCGAGACGTGACTGAAATGTGTTTCTGCATGTGTGAATCATAAAGACGCCTTTAAAAGGGAGGGTGTATCTGTGTGTGTGTGTATGTGTGTGTGTGTGTGTGTGTGTGTGTGTGTGTGTGTGGTGAGACGGGTTCTGATTTATGTCTGCTCGCACCCGATTGATGGTTTCCAGCCGTAATGAAGAGAGATACAGTTACTATAAGGCACAGAGACGCCATTCAGGCCCATGGTGGCCATCTGCTTGTTCTTCGGGAGCATGAGGAGGAGTAAGAGCAGGAGGAGAAGGAGGAGGAAACCAGGAGAAGGTGAAAAAGTAAGAGCTGGAAAAGGAGCAGGAGGAAAAGGAAAAAAAGAAAAAGAAGAAGCAGGAAAAGGAGCAGGAGAAGATGAAGAGGGAGCAGAAGAAGATGGAGGAGAATCAGTAGAAGGAGAAGAATCTGAAAAAAAGGGCAGGAAAAGAATCAGGAGAAGATGGAGAAGAATCAGGAAAAAAAAATCAGGAGAAGGAGACGAATCAGGAGAAGAATCAGGAGAAGGACCAGGAGAAAATGAAGAGGGAGCAGAAGACTGAAAAAGTCAGTAGAAGGAAAAGAATCAGGATAAGATGGAGAAAAATCAGGAGACAGAGCAGGAGAAAAACAAGAGGTGGAGGAGATGGAGAAGGAGCAGAAGGAGTAGCAGCGTGACCCATGACCCCGAATCTGAGACAGAAAGGGGTCAGGTGACCCACCGTACCTTCACATGAGGGTTGGACAGCAGCTTCAGCAGCTCGGTGACGTCTGCACTCAGAGGTTTGGTCTGGAGCTCGGCAGACACCTGAGACGGAGACAGAGACAGTTAAGACAAGCACCTGGATGAGCCATTAGACATGGTGATTAGTCTCATGTCTCTGTCTAAATGTCCCCTCCCTTTCTCCATGTCTCTCTCTCCTGCTGTGTCTGTCTCACTGTCTCTCTCAATTCAATTCAACTGGCATGACTGTACTCTCTCTCTCTCTCTCAATTTCTTTCCCTGTCTATTTGTCTCTCTCTCTCTCCCTGGCTCTCATCTCTTTATCTACTGGTCTCTCTCTTCTCTCATTCTTTCAATCTCACATCTGTGTCTCTCCCTTATTTGTCTTTATCTCCTTAGTTCCCTGTATCTCTCTGGTGTCTCAATGCATTTGTCTCTCTCCTCCACTCCATATTCTCCCTGTCCATCTCCTTCTGACTTTGTCTTTATCCTCCATATCTTATCTTCTCTCATCACCTCTTTAGCTCCTCGTCTCTCCCGTCTCTCTTACTTAACCTTTCATACGTCTCTCTGCAGCTGGTTGAATTTCTTTACTGCCATCCTGTGGGCGAATACGGAACTGCGCCTCAGACTGACGAGTACAGTGAGACGAACGCGAGTGTGAACACACACTTTTCTCTTCTTTTGTGCGCGTGTGTGTTTGTGGTGTGTGTGAACATATTAAACGATCATTAGTACAGCCCACCTGCAGTGCCAGTCCTAGACGGCATCCCGGACCAGACGGAGGTTAAAGCGTAATTTAATGTCGTGCTATAAATCCCAGGTCCATTAGCGAAACTTAACACTGAAATGTGGAGGGTTGGCGAACCAGCTGCGGCGCGCAAAACAGCGTCGCGCGGAAAATGATACGGCTGCACGAACGACGGGGGGTGACGTGAGTCATTTGGGAGCTTTGATTGACTGTGCTCGCGCAAACACACACACACACACACACACTTCTACATGTCAGATGATGCCGGTGCGGAACAGTTCAACCCACTAAAAGAAAAAAAAGGAACAGCATAAATCTCAGTAAATCTCAGTTTTAGCCTTCAGATCCGGAACTGAAGCCCGGGTTCACAGGAACACATGATGGCAGGAAACCAACCAACCAACCAACCAACCAAACAAACAAAGTGCAACGGAGCAACGGGTTCAGCTTGATGCGACTTAGATCTGGATCTAAGCACAGAATCTCAAAACGAGGCACTGAGCATCATGAGCCAATCATAGGCGTCACATACTGTATATCCAGTGGTGTGAAAAAGTGTTTGCCCCCCTACTGATTTATTTTTTGGCATGTTTTTGCAGGCCGGGGTTGTGGCTAGAGAAATTGAACTCAGATGTGATAAACCAGAGTTCGGTTATGTTTTAATGGGGGGGCAAACACTTTTCACACAGGGCTACATAGTTTTGGATTTAGTTTTTCCTTAATAATTAAATCCTTCATTTAGAAACTGCATGATGTGTTTACTTGTGTTATCATTGACTAATATTTAAATTTGTTTTGATGATCTGAAACATTAAAGTCCGACAAAAGTCCAAAAAATCAGTAAGGGGGCAAACTCTTAAGATCTTTAAAAGATGTGTCTCGATGATGATGATGATGATGATGATGTGGACGCAAACTGTTTTCTCTATTTTCCAAAAATAAATTATGAAATAAATAAAGATAATTTCAGTAAATCAAAGCCTGTGCAGGTAGGACTGAAGGATGAGTTCTAGGACAGATTTTAGTATTTTGCCTGGTTTGTTTCAGAGTTTTCAGCACTGCACTCAAGATGTTTTTTTTTTTTGGTGTGATCTGGCAACCCAACCCTAGCGAGGACAAAACGCTGTCTGGTTGCGAGAGAGACGTAGCAGAAGAGTTTGAGTGACGGATATAATATGTGCGCGAGTGCAAATAAACAGAGTTTATCGGTCAGGAACGAGGCCCAAATATAACGCCAGCAGCAGTAACATGTTATTCTGCGCTAAACTATAACAGTTAAACGCAATTAATTGTGCTGTATGTGATTGTAATTAATTAAAGTGCAGTTCCACATGGACAAGCCAACTCTGATCTGTAACATCACTGGCCTTGAACATCTGGAATCAATTTTAGACACGCTCGGAAAGCGTAATAGTGTGTTGAGTAGAAATGGGGAAAAAATAATAAATCTATTCAGTTATGAATCACAATTTTTTTGTGTGTGTGCGTGTGTGTGCTGATTTACATATTTTTACATTGTTTAATAAAACAAATAAAAAAAACTTTTGTTACATTTATAATAGCGATGAATCGTCCAGTGACAGTTTGTTTTTAATCCTACAGGTGGCGCTCTCTGAACTCTTCACACACATTCTTCCCAAGTGGTCGTTTGTTTATAAATAATAATTATGGTGGATGACAGAGATACACACTACTAAGTAACAACGTAGCTTTTTTTTAATATTCAATTTAAAGTTAAATGTTGAACTCTTGTACTTGAAGTTAGTTTGTATTGTTTAAATGCTGCACTTGGTTTATTAGTGAGAAAACTAATGTAATAAGGAACGAGCTACATTTAATTAGTTATTAAACCTTTTTTATGTGGAGAAAATCTAATATCGAATCAGGATATTTATAAAATCTTGAATTTATATTATAGAATTGCAATTTTAATCAGACCGGCACCGAAGTAACTGACTGCTGATTCCCGTCTGTTTCTCCGCTCGACATTATCAGTGTACAGAGATCCAGTGTGTGATCACGTCGGTGTAAAAGACCACACACGAGACGGTGAAGAGGACGGGGTTACTCGAGGCGTGGAGGTCCGCGGCGCTGCTGACCCGCTCACCAGGAGCACTGACCTGCTAATGAGCCTCACCGCGGAGAGACTTCAAGTGTGTGTGATCGCATCCAAAGTAAACGACTGATGTTTACACAGACTGTGTGTTCCGTGCGCATGTGTGCGTCTGTGTGTGTGTGCAGTCGTTTTCATCAAGTACAGTGGAACTTTCGGATTGCGAGTAACGCAGTTTGCGAGTGTTCCGCAAAACGAGCAAATATTTTTAATACATATTGACTTGGAAAACGAACAAATCTCATTTTCTCTCTCTGCTCAAGGCTCAGCCTGCTCTTTGTATCTGTGTGCGCGCGTCATTGGACACCGTGCCCCCTCCCCACACACACACACACACACTTTCTCTCTGCTCTACACAGAAACACTGCTCCGTCAAGATTCTTTTTAAAGGTAAAGTCATTAGAGAGATTTCTTGTTAATTTTTCCGTTAAAACAGTGTTTCCGTTGTGTGCGGGTGTGTGTGTGAAAAGAGTGGAGGAAGGGTAACTTTGTAAGACGAGAATTGGGAGAGGGGAGCTTACTTTAGATACACACACACACACACACACACACGGAAACACTTATCTGTCGGGATTTATTTTTACTTTTTTTTTTTAAAAGGTAAACTGCAGGTAATTTGTTTTCATTTTTACTTTAAAGTTTGCATTAATTATTTTTATGTATTTATTTTTTTGAGGTGTGGAACGAATAATTTAAGTTTTTATTATTTCTTATGTGAAAATTCAATTTGATTAACGAGTGTTTTGAAATACGAGCCGCTCCCGGAACGAATTATGCTCATAATCCAAGGCTCCACTGTACTTGGTTTATGTTACACAAAACACTAAGAGCTGAGCATTTTATAACACTAATGTCTTACACAGACTCTCACACACACACACTCATCTGCAGGCTCATCTGTCTGATCTCCCTCTACTCTGTCCCAGACTTCCATCCATCTTCTCTCTACTTTCTTTTTTTTCCCCTCCTCATCATACGACTTTCTCTCGAATGCAACACACACACACACACACACACACTGCAGCATGTGCCATTGAGTGTGTACTTTAGGGTGTGTTTCCATTTAAGTATAAGGAAAACTAACACACAGTTATAAGTGATCTTAAATAAAGACGGATTTAATTTTGATAAAATTGTCTATTCTAAAACATATTACTTCTCACACACACACACACACACACACACACACACACACAGTATATAACCAGCAGTCTAAGATTAGGATTATAAACATTAATGTTATATTACAGTAAGAGAGTGTGTGTGTGTGTGTGTGTGTGTGTGTGTGTGTGTGTGTGTGTGTACTCACTCCCTGAGCGAGAGCACCAGCACTGTCTAGTACAGGAGCAGGACACCTCTCCTCATAGTGCTGTAACTTCTCATGGATCTGAAACACACACACACATTGAGAACAGAGTGAGACACACATACAAAGAGGCAGACAGACAGAGACCCAGACAGACATTCAGATAAAAGATAGACAGACCGTCAGTGACACGAACACAGGGTCACGCATTGACAAAGAGAAACAGCGACACAAACAGAGACATGGACAGAGAGAGAGAGAAACATACAGACAGATAGATGGAAACATTGACAGAGACAAACAAGGACATACAGAGACACATACATAGAGACACAGACAGACATTCAGATAAACAGAAACAGACAATGTGACAAAGGCAGAGAGACAGACACCGACAGAAAGATATACAGACACAGACAGACAGACAGACAGGAGAGAGAATAATAAATGAAGGTGTGTTACAGTAAGTACAGTCATTAGTTCATTAATAACGTGTGTGTGTTAAACGGGAAAACGTCTAAACACGTGTGTGACATCACACTCTGATCTCATCACACTGCCACGCCTCCTAAACGCTAGCATCAGCACCGTCTCCTCTACTAATATCCTGCTAACAGCATCGCGTGTGTATGTGGATTTCACTGTAAAATTTAATTTACAGTGAAATCACACACACACACGCGCACACGCGCACACGCGACACACGCGCACACGCACACACGCACACACGCACACACGCGCACACCTCTTGATCGCTTAATATGCAAAAACATTGATAGCAACCCGCTAGATCTAGTATATCATCGTTTCTATAGCAACGTAATACAAGGGGCAGATTATTTTTTTTTAAATAAAATTCTAAGATAAACACGTCATTGATGTGCCCGAAGTTGTGTGTAAGTACATGTTTATTTATTGCTGATGGAAGGAGTCTCCAGTTCGAGTGTTCGAGGTAAAGGTCTTTAAAACCTTATGAACTTTAGCAAAAAAAAATAAAATAAATAAACTGCTTAGAGAAGGACTTTATAGCCGCTAAAGAAAAAACTAAATTAATTTAGTTGTAAATCGCTAATCTTTTGTGTGTTATGTTATAACATTCTAAAGAACAAGCTACATTTGATTACCCATGTTCAATTCAGGTGTGAACCTGTTAAATAAAGCTCAGGTATAAAACTTTTAAACTTTATTGAAGGATTAAAAATTTTAACAATACTGGGGGGAAAATGTAATATACATAAAATCATCATATTTATAAAATAGTGATAAATACAGAATCTCAATATAAAGAGAATCGGTACCAGGGTATCGTGATGTCGTATCGGCTTGTCACAGTTGATTCAAATTTAAAAAAATTTATGTTAATATCATATTAAACATAATTGTAGTGGCAAATATTTTCAGACTGATATTTTTCAGGCAAACTTAGACATTATCGACTATTTGTCTGCAATTATGTCCAAGATATCCACAAATGATCATCTTTACTAATAAAAACAAACCGCGATTTAGAGTTACAAAACCTGCCTTTGTTCATTCTCTGTGGAGTCCAAAAGAAAAGCTTTTTATACTTAAAACAAAACCTGCTGATGAAGCGAGACGCATCAAAGAGAAGCCGAAACAACAGCGCAAACGTTTGTAAATTTCCGCCCGAGCTAAGTGGATGCTGGTGTATTTATCCTCCGCTAAGCTTAATATTTGCGTAAACCTGACCAGAAGGAATAAATGAACCGCAGCATTAAACAGAACTGATATGAAAAATGAGTCGGAGTTCAGGGTGCAAAAAGGGGCGGAGCTGCAATAAATCCTTGATTCTCATTGGGCCCAGGACAACGAGTCCTCGGATGGCCACCGGTTCTTTGAGTAAACATGGCGGCGCTGAAAACACAAGCGGGGAAAGAAAAACAGAACCGAGATCCACATCAGAAAAAAACAAGGCAGACAAAGAAAATTAGACATGACCAAAGAATTGCTTTGAAACCATTTTTACCCCTGCGCTTTGAAACGGGGGTAAAGATGGAGGAGAAAATACACGGCGGTGATCCGTATCAGGAAGGTTAGCAGGAAAATAACACAGAAAAGAAAAATGGAGGCAAATCAAAACAGGGTGAAGAAATAAAAGCCAAGCAAAGCTGTGGTGCGAGAGAGAGAGAGAGAGAGAGAGAGAGAGAGAGAGAGAGCATGCAGTCCAGACGATGTGGAAGAGCTCCTGTTTTACATCCGTGCTCCTGAAATGACTTTCACCTCCTTTTATGTGGGTACTCGGGGTACCATGTGGAGCAGGAGTATCGGGTAACGGTGCGGGCCCAAGAGCAGCGCCACCATCAATCAGCACCTCATCACCTCGCCTGCAGGGTACACACTCGGCGCTCAGAGCGCACAGACGCCATGTCACATCGAGACGCCTTGTGCGAAAGACGCTTGGAGCGCCATTGCAAGCACTAAACATCCACCACACCACCTTCTTCACCATGAAGCATTTTAGGTAAAATTTTCCTAAAATGAAAATTTTCCACAATTGAAAATTCTGAGAGTAAAGACTCTTATTCTCTCTATAATCCCCTGCTACACTAATGGACTTATCCCAGTGTTTCACTAGAGCTTGGACACCATCAAGGTAGAACGTTTTCTCAGTACAACAGAGCCATGATGAAACCTCGGCCTCCCAGGAACTCCTTAACTGGCTTTTGTTGCAAACTCCTTAACTGGCAAATGTTTTACTGCAGGGTTTTTACATTAGGGCCCCAGGATCGACCCCAAAGCCTGGTCCATTTTGATCGGTGAGAGCTCAGTCGTTCAGGCTCTGGAACCGTGCCTGCTTGAAGAAGTGATCTCAAGCACGCTACGACACACGAATCGACTCCGATATGAAAATCAATCGAGCTGAATAAGAAATGTGAAATGCACTGTGCTTCAAATCTTCTGTAAATGTCAATCTTCATCTACAGGAAATTTCTTCACCAGTCCCCGTTTGACTTGAACGCCCCTTTCCTATTTTCCTATGACAACAGGCCACACCCACAAGAGAAAATAGTTGCTACGCAAGAGATGAGCTAGAAGCGTTAGCGCGATCGTTTGTTTAGCGCAAATAAATCGCTTAACTATGAGACGACTGTTGAGCGTAAAATGCGATTCCCGCCAAAATAACCCAGTGGAGAACCCTCGTCAAGGTCGGTCTGCTTTTAGCATTCCGCAATACTTGGCTTGTAAACAACCCTGAGACGCGGCTGGCGTTTACGGCACAAGTGGCCTTTCCTGAAGCTACTAATTCATCCGAATTTATAGAAGCGACCTGTTTATAACCGCGTGCGGAGGAGTTCACGGTCCGAGTGTACGAGAGGATGAGCGGCACCAAGGGACCTTTTTTTTCTCCCCCCTTTTCCCCTCTTAAGGTAAATCTGGCCTAATATCTTTCATCATCACACATTTCCCCAAACAGGCGTAAAGGTTCGAGCGCTCGCGTTATCCAGCAGTAATCTCTATCTGTGAGAAACACGATCCCCATCGAGGTGGGAGAAACGCGGCTAAATCAAGACCGACGTCTGCTGAATGGAGAACATATATGTTGTTTCTGGAGCTTTCCGAGACCAGAGAGAGCGAATCAAGAAGGCTTGTGTTTCTTTATGGGATTTATTTTGGATTCCAGGGAGCGCGCCGTTGCTAACAGAGTAACGTGGTGGAGATCTGTAATGCGTTTTTTCATTAAAAAATTTAATAAAAAAATGGGAAAGAAACTGGGAGGAAATTTATATAAGCAATTTAGTCTTCAGGTGAAATGAATCAGGACAACACAACGAACACATCAGCTCTAATAATAGTAATATGAGGGTGAGTCAAAAATGATCCCTCACTCTGACTGTAGAATGAATTTTACTCAACTTTGAAAAGACAAATACATCTTTTTTTTGGATAAAATCCATCTGTTGAGGCAAAAAAGTTTCGTGTTCTTTCGTTAAGGAAAAGAAAAGCTTTATCCTGAGCTGCAAACCACGAATGCACCGCTGTCTTCACTTCTTCATCAGAAGTGACTTGTCGTCCTCATAGGGCTGCTTTTAGGGGACCAAACAGGTGAGAGTCTGACGAAGTGAAATCAGGACTATAGGGAGGACGCTTTAACACCTCGACAGTGCATGCAGAGGTCACAACACCCTCGTACATCAGTCCTCCGTGTTTAATCCAAAGTTTAGTCTTCAGCTCTTCAATAAGCGTCTCACTGTAACGAGCGGTGTCCCTTTTTCCTGATGTCCTAATACTTCTGGGCCTTGAGAATCCCAGAAAACTGTAAGCGTTGATGAATTTTCCAGCTGATGCTCGACTTTTGACCTTTTTTTTTTGTGTTTTGTTTTCTTGGTCGGTGACTGAGGATGTTTCCGTTCTCTGCCGTTTACTCTCAGGCTCGTAGTGATGAATCCGTGTCTCGTCACCGGTAATGATTCTCTTTAAAAAACATCCACCTTCCTTAAAGTGCAAAGAGAAATCTGTTTCCTCTACACTGGCCACCACAATGTTGTTGTACCTTTAGGTTTTGTTTAAATCAAAAAACGCAAGCTTTGATGGATGATGGTCAAGAACCTAACTGGGAATTCCATGCTGAAACACCATGTTTCGTTGCTGGAGCTTGTTGAATTAGTCGACAGTAAGTCCCCTTACATACGGACTTTCGAAGATATGAACTTGTGTTATAGATCACATAATAACTACAGATTGTGCAGGTGTCCCACATATGCATGTAGTATTCTCTTAGGGAACCGTAATGGAGGATCTCTTGAGGATCTCTCAACACCTGACCCAAGTGGAAGTGCAGATTGTGGTGAATTTCCTGTATTACTGAGTGTAATAATAATGAGTGTGTTAGTATGTGTAAGGGGAGAAAGGAATGGACAGATCAAAAAAAGGATCACGGCTAAAGATTTCCAGAGTATAACCCAGTCACTACACCGTAAAACACACTGTACCATGACCTGGGTCTATATCGATACTGTTATAGTTTCTATAGCGACAGATCATTCACAGGGACGTGTAGAGAGAACGGTGCACATGAATGGGTGATAAGAGTGTGTATCGTGGTAAGGAGAAGTTTATTTAAGATTTGTGGAAGGAGACGCCGCTGTCAGAGTTACATCTACAGTAAGAACAGAAACTTATTTTATACAGCGATAAGCACAAGTGTAAACAGTACTGTACATTAAAAATGTTTCCAATTTGTTGTGGTGTTAAAAAAATTATAATAAACTCTAGTAAAGCGTAACTGAATTTATCACAAAGAAAACAATTATTCCATAGAGATAACCTCGCTTTATATGCTTCATCATTATTTTACCAATCTCAAAGACAAAACGTGCACACACATACACACACAGAGGACAGGTAGACGCTCACCTTGACGAGTGTGTGCAGGCTCCGGGCGCTAAACATGGTGTGAAGAAAAGAGCGATCATCTGCACTCTTTACGTACATCTGGAGCTGAGACGGCAGCGCTGACAACAGCTCGTACAGACCTGCACAGGAAGTACAGGAAACACACGGTCAGTGCGCGCACACACACACACACACACGCTTCATACTTTTAAAAAAATAAACAAATTAATTGAATCATGATTGTTAAAATAATAACCTATACAAGGTGCAGGGGAAAAAATATTGAAAAAAGTTTGTGAAAAAAATTAACTTTGTTTCAAAATTTGATTTGACATGAATTACTGTATCAATGTGGTGAGAAATGAATGCAGTTATCCTGTGACACTGCTAAGTGTTTATTTGTTATTTATAAAAGACCAGGTTGCTTTGATAGCAGCCCATCTGTATAGTTGTTTCGGGTCTTTCTTATCTTCCAGGTCAGAGATTCTCTATAGGGTCCAGGTCAGGTGAGCATGAAATCTCCATAAAGCTCATCAGCAGACGGAGGCATGATGTGCTCTAAAATCTCCTGATACTGTAGATCTCCTGCATTGACTTTGGACCACCAGCAGATGACACCTCAAACCATTATAGACTGTGTGGAAACCTCACACTGGACCTCAAGCAACATAGGATTTTCTTTTTCTCTAGACTCTTTAGGGTAGGTAGATTACCAAATTAAAAATTTACTTCCATCTAAAAAAAAAAAGAGGACTTTGGACCGGTCCAGTTCTCTTTCTCCTTAGCTCAGGTAAGACACATCTGACGTTGTGTCTGGTTCCGGTGTGGTTGGATGCCAGTAGGAATGCCACAGTTGTAGCCCGTTTCCTATGTAGTGGCTCTTGATGCACTGACTCCAGACTCACTCCTCTTCTTCTCCTAAAGTCTTCAATTCGACTTATTAATGCTGCGGTCATCCCAAAAAGCAAAGATTTTCACACTGATTTTGCCTAACATCTATTAAAGTACTACTCATCAATAAGACATTTTAAACAACAAAAAGATTGTATACTGTAACAGGTTTATTTTGACAACTATACCTTTTTCATCAGAAATAAAACCCTAGACGTAGAGTAAACACCCACAATAGACATCTGCACTCACAGAAATCTGTTAAGTTAATTCACCGTCTTGTTTTGATGGAACCTTCCGAGGAAGTTAAGGCATTACAAATAATCCCACTCGACCTTCAGGAGTTACTAGTTAGCCGTGTACGCTGGCCAATAAACCGTAATCATGACACCGAACCTGACTGGAAGATGCACACACTGTATACAGAATGAGAGTTCATCTCAAGAGTAGACCAGTGACCTGTTCCAGACTACACCTCACTTCCTTCTTTTGTCTCACTACTTCCTGTTTTTC
Organism: Clarias gariepinus; assembly: GCF_024256425.1. Taxonomy (NCBI): domain Eukaryota; kingdom Metazoa; phylum Chordata; class Actinopteri; order Siluriformes; family Clariidae; genus Clarias; species Clarias gariepinus. Next base: position 29,461,802 of record NC_071113.1, read on the forward strand.
CAGGAATTCAGAAATGGAAAAAAATGTAATCTCTGAGGTTTCATTATACAGTACCGCTGTCTGATGTTTTCTTTCTCTCTCTCTCACACACACACACACGTGCACAGAATTTTCCAACATTAATCTCACTTTTCCAGATTTCACACTTTGACATGGACACTCTGTCCTCAAGTTTACTTAAAGGCTGAGGCATTTATAGAAAGTTTATTAAGTATTTTTTTTATTCTTTAGCATTGTTTCTAAAACATATACATGGTTTCTCAGAGCAGACTCTGAGGATCACCAGAGAAACCCGGAGTTCACCATCGTACAAACCCATGTCAGGGTAAAGTGCACGAACTCCAGGTTACATCACGATAGCAATTGTTTTTATAGTAAAAAACAGTTTTACTGGTTTTACTCTCCCTTGAAGCCCCGCCCTTACTTTCCTCTGCCTCTCTGCACAGCCCCGCCCCCACTCTCTCGTTTCATCTTTAGAACACCATGAAAGAGCGCGAGTTTCAAGCTTCATTCACGTTGTGGCACCACGGAGACATATTGTGGCCACAAGTTACTACAGAACGTCCCCGACTTACAAACATTCAAGTTACAAATTTCCGCAGATACGAACGGACCGCGGTTCTACGAAAATTCGTAGATGCAAACAAATCGCGGAAGTAGCTCACGGGTATGAAAGAAAAGAACAGATACTACAGTGCACCAGATATTATATATGTATAAAATGTTTCAAGTCCGGTATATTGTGTGTGTGTGTGTGAAAAATACCGTCTGATAATGGGTTTTTTTATCATATCTTAAACTACCTTTATTTTAATCGCCCTCTGTGTCTTTATGTAAATGAGATACCACTGAGCCACTCCCCTGAGAAAAATTTAAAGCTGTATAACAAGCAGGGGAGGGGCTCTTTTTATATGATGTCACATTATGGAGGGAAATCTAATCGGCTTGCGTAATCTCTGGGCGATACAAAAATAATCTTTGGTTTGTTTGAACATCGGAATGTCTGAACATGACTTAGAAGTGAATTTTGCAAAATAGGGATCCTTTAACCTTTCTCAACTATTGAATTATGATAAAGTTCTTAGCCTTAAAGAAAGGTTCTAAAAGAAATCCTTTTGTAGGATTCTACACAGGACTTTAAAGGGTTCACAAAGAGAGGCAACTGATGAACTGTAAGGAATTAAAAAGTCTGTTAATGGACGAAAACATACGCATCATGCTCCTTTGGGACATTTGAATTAATTTTATTTATTAACAACATGGGGTCCTTTAGCAGCTTGTACAAGAATATGCTTTGATCTGACTGTAGTTCTGTCACAAAAAGGAACCGTATCGATCAAACGAGGGGGTGTGGCTAAAAACAACAAGTCTACTAAACTGTTCCAGACGATTATTTAATCCCAGTCACTTCATTTAGCTGTTAGATCGGGATCTCTCCATTTCAGTTCTTACTCACGAGGGCTTGTCCACATGTGGAAACGTCTTCATCAAGTACATTCGCACGTGCTACCTGTTGAGAGTCGTGTGTGTTTTGGACCGAGGAGGCCATCATTATACGTCTGAATGAGAGACGTAAAAACATAACGCAAATAAATTCAATTTCTTCTCTCTCACTCCGTCTATACAGTCCGTCCATCTCCCCCCCACCCTCCGGCCCCCGGCCCCCGCCCCCCGTCCCCCGCTCAGCATTCACTCAAATAAAGTGGAAATTTTCTTTCTGATGTAAGTGGAAACAGGGAGATCATCCAGTGGCAACAAATCCTTATATTACACTAATGTATTCCTGAGAGAGGGATAGAGAGAGAGAGAGAGAGAGAGCGAGAGAGAGCGATATGAAGGGAGGAGAACAAACTGCTGGAAATCAATAAATTCCTCCTGAAGCACACGCCACAGCTAACACTCCTCCTCTTTCTCCATCATTCCCTCGTTCTGTCCCCGGGTCCCAGATGATCAGAATTCTTTTCACTGCAGTGGAAAAATCTAGGCTACTGTCAGCTGGGGAAAAAAAATTAATTCATCTGGTTCTGTTCTATCCCTCTCTCCTCTACCGTCCCCTGTGCGCTCCCTCTCTCCACCCGTCCCCGCCCACTCAATCTCCCTCTTTCTCTCTGCTCCTGTCCCTGCCCACTCCCTCTCTCCATCAGTCCCTGTCTGATCTCTCTATCTGTCCACTGCAGAGAACACCAACAGCTAACCACACACCTGTTTCACATACTCTCTTGCTGACACACACACTGACGGAAAGACACAATAAGACACACTGAGACAAACTGACATCAACCATACAGAGTATCTGGTAGAGAACCTGTTCTGATAGCTTTCTGCAAGTCCTCTTTCGGTGTCTCCGTTTCCCTCTTTTTCTGTCCCACTCAGTCTCTCTCTTTCACCATGTCTTCTCACTCCCCTGATTCTTCCCATCTCTTTCTTTCTGTCCTTTTCACCACATCCCTCTGTCTTTGTGATGTCTCTCTCTCTCTCTTTCTTTGTGTGGATCTCAGATCTCTCTTTCTCTCTTTGTCCCATTCCTGTCTTGCTCTTTGTTCGTCTTTCTGTCTCTTTGTTCTCTATCTATCTATCTATCTATCTATCTATCTATCTATCTATCTATCTTGTGTCTCTCTTTCAGGCTCTCATTCTTTCTCTCTCTCTCTCTCATTCTTTCCCTCTGTCACATCTTTTTTTTTTCATCGTTTTCTGTCTCTCCCTCCATATTTCTCTCTCTCTCTGTCACTCTTGCTTTTTATCTGTCTCACTCTTGCTTCTTTTCCCCCCTCACTCTCCCCCTCCTTTTCTGTCTCTCTCCATATTTCCACGTCTCTCTCTTTCTCTCCAGGCCGTCTGTATGTGAGCGCTTTATCTGTTTAACGATGCCGTGTTAGCGGTTATTGTGATTGGAGAGAAGCGCGGGCTCAGAATAACTCGGTAAACTTTAACACGGTTAATAAAACCTCAGCCGTGGAGACGCTCGCGTCACGGGGACGCCGATTCCCCTCCGAGCTCCTCTCACCATCACGTTGGTTAAATGAGGTTTAAATCTCTTGTGTTTTATAGATCGGCTTCACGGTGAAGCCGTGAATCAGAGAGAATTTTTTATTTGAACGCACCCATGCTCACTGTCTGATTTTGTCTCAATATATATTTATTAATTTTAAGTTTAAAAAATACAATTTCACACACTATTTCTACTAAGGACTGAAATCCTGTGGAACCTACGTTATTGATTGTTTAAACACCATGTCTTGTAGAAAGGAAGCTTTTTATTCCTTTTAGTCTTCTGCTCCACACTTCAGCCCAATAGGTGGTGGTATTGCGTCAACTGCTCCATTAACCCAAAATAATTTCAGAAAACGCAAGTATTTATAGGAGATAGGTGTGGTTTGTATTTTCTGCAAGGAAGTGTGGGACATTTTTAAGGAACTCCACGATTTTACATTTTTTACTTTTCTAAATAATTTGTTTAAATTGAATTTAAAGATAAACAGATTGAATAGAACAAATTGAAAAAAAAAACATTACACCTTTTGAAATTTCTAAATAATTTCTTTAAATTAATTTTAACCTTAAACAAATAAAATTTGCTTTAAATAATTAAAAAAATGTGAATCAGAATTCTGAATTCAGAATTGAGAACTTGTGAAAAGTTTGTGAGTTAAAAACTTGGGTTACTTTTGTTTGCAGACGTGCACAAGCGCACTTCGTTTTTGTCTTTTAGTATAGTTCTTAAATAGTTTTGTTTATTTATGGTGTTTATTTGTTGTCTTAGGTAGATTATTATGTTTCGTATTGACTAGTTTTGTTCATTTATGGTGTTAATTAATGTTGTACAGTATGTGGGACCTTGAGAACGGAGAAACATTGTTTCGCGTTACTGAATACTGAACTGTATTTGGTTGAAATGACATCACCACATGATTTTAATTGTTGATTAGTTTTCTTTAACAGCACATCCTCAAGTGTTTTATTCACACGATTCGTTCAAGAAATTGATCAAGCAATAACACACAGAATTGGACTGCAGTAAACCCAAAAACTAAATACTGCAATTAGATTGTATTATGTAAGAAAGCGACTAAACGATCAGTTCATTACCAAGACATACATCTATGATTATGCAAATGAACAAAAGAGCCCCACGATATCCTGCTGTCCTGACTCCGCCTCTCCACACTCCCACCAACCCCGTCACTCAGGTCAAGTACTTACCCGAATGTTTTTCTTGCACCGCTTTAGAAAACAAATCACATGGACATCAGGATCATCAGCGCATCCAAACCGGATCGCCTCCAAACCACCGGCAGGAAACACGAGGGCTGACGGGAAATACATCAGCGCTGTCCGTCCGAGCGCTCACACGCGCAGACGCGCTTTTTTCCCTTTCCTGGCGGTGCGCGGGCCAAAAAACTCAACCGAGTGCAATTAAAAACCGTCAGAAAGCTAAACTCCAACCCAAACACCGGCATCTCAAACAATCCCGATGAGCTGCTGGACGCGGACGAGAGAAAGACGGCAGGATGAAGTGCTCGAGTCAGCGAGGGAAGGAGAAGGAAAGGAAAACAACGCGATGCCAGCGCTCCTTGATCAACGTTATGCTAGGTTTTGACAATTAAATCCCAGTTTCCTGCCATGTAGACAGAAGCTACAACCCACTGTGTGTGTGTGTGTGTGTTTGTCAAGGTTGAAATATTAGGAGTTAAAAAAAATTTGGGTCTTATAACAAAAGACAATTCAGGTTACCACCAATTTACGCTCTTTATCCAGGCTCATTAAATTAGCTCCGCCTCCAGGAAGGACATGGCCCCTCCTCTTTTTTAAGTGGTTTGGGGGTGGGGCTAGATACAAGCTACATTTGCAATGTTAAATCTTAAAAAGCTCTCACATCCTATAAAAGAGATTCAACCAACAAGCAACGTGGCGGCTGAACCCGCATGCTATGATAAGTAGCTACAGTAGGTCGCACGGCTAATAATATTAATTCAAACTATTTTCTAAAATTGTAGTCGGAAAATAATGGATGTGGATTGACTCAGATATTGTTATATAGTAGAAACTAGTTAGTAGTAAAAAGTTAGTAGAAATAGGACTGAGTGACATCTACCGATACGATGTTATCTTGATACCTCAGTGCCGATTCTATAAGTATCACGATTTTATAAATATCCTGATTCGCTATTACATTTTTCACGATTTCGTTACAATTTTAAACCTTTTAAAAGGTTTAATGAGTAATTAAATGTAGCAAATTTTTTATACCATCAGGTTTTAAACTTGCGCAGCATTTAAACAATAAAACTACAAACTAACCTCAAAATACAAACTAACCCCAAATACAAGAGTTTAACATTTAACTTCAAACGTAAAGCTACATTGTTACTGAGCAGCGTGCATCTCTGTCCTCCGCCATATTTTTTATTTCTAAACAAACTTGGAAAATAATTCAGGACTACCACATGGGATGACAACGTGTACACAGTTCAGAGGGCGCCACCTGTAGGATTATAACGAAACGACTCCATTTTACAGCCTCAAAAGTCTCGCGCGGGTTGAGTGGCTTTGATGTTGCGATGTCGTGGAGTTTTGACACTTGTGACTGACTGATCGACCGCTTCATCTCTATTATACATGTAAAAATAGTTAAAAAAAATATAACAATAATAATCGATTTTGAAGTCAATATGCCGATATGTGAATCAGCACATACAAGGATCGTGGTTCATAGCTGAATTTTTTCCTCATCTCTAGTAGTTAGCCTACTTTTAGCTCTTACATACTAAACAAATTTATGGGCGGCGTTACACACGAGTTTGGTTTGTAACGTTGCACATTACATAGTTTGTCTAAATAAGTTGATCTCTGGCCACCAGACTGCAGAACCTTCAACCTGCATGCTATGCTAATTCGCTAGCTGACTGATTTTTTTATTTTTTTTTTAATTGTGGTTGTCATGGTAATCATATGTAGAAACAAGCTCAGGTTGTGAGGTCACGTCTAAATAAATTCTCATCATTTACACTGTGGTTTAAAACTGATAAGCTATGATGTTAGTCCAATTAGCAAGTATTAAATATGAGCAACTTTGTGGTTACTATGGTAACAGGTTTGGCTGGAGTTTTACACACACCGTATGCCACAGTCTCAATCTATCAGGCTGGTGGTTTGCTGACGCTTCCAGACTGTTTGTTGAAGTGTGTGGAGAAAGCGAGAGAGGAGCGCGGCGACCGCACCGCACGTCTCACGGCAACCCGACACTCATCCATCAGGCTTTTATATCCCTGCTCGTTATTATTTTCTAATAGATCACCATCACATATTAAAGTGTACTTTCCGAAGGGAAGAGAAGGAGCGGGATGGAGGCCAGGGAAAGAAAAATTGGAGCACAGTGTGGATCCTGGAGACGAGCTCTACGTCCAGCGTCCAGCCGAGGGCTTCAGAACACGTACACACACACACACACACATTCATCCACAAAACTGCTGAGTCCCATGATGATTTCTAAAAGTAAAAAAAAAAAAAAAAAAAAAAAAAAGATCAAGTACCTAAGAACTCCTTTATTATCAAGGCCAAGGGTAACTGTGGAAAAGCCGGAGAGAGCCACGGCTCAGACGGGAGAACCTGTCGACAGGACAACAACAGTCTGGACACGCTACAGCGCTGGGATTTATGGGAGAGTTATAGAGCATTCTTCCAAAAAAGCATGTTGGATGAAACCTGTGTAAAATGTTTTCTGGTTGGATGAGATGAAAAATGAAATTGTACTTTTTGGACTTGGCACAAAGAGCAAACGCGTCACAGAAACCCAGGACTCGCCAGGCTGAGAACGGCTGTGGGGCATGGTGGTGGTGGCATCATCCCGTTCAGGGTGACCCTCGGCCTCTTGGTTGCTTCTTTTTCTTCCCTCACCGGCCTTATGTCCACGTCCTCCTCCAGGCAGGGTCGTGTCTGATTTTAACTCAAACCCTGATAGATCCGTTTTCCAGAAACTCATCCTGGATTAGGTTTGATCGCTCCTTAGTCCTCATGATGCTGTTTGTTCAGATAGGTTACACACTCTAGGTTCTTGCAGGAACATGGTGTATATACCACACTTTTTATTGAGATCACATCACACACACACACAGGACCACTCCATACTTCAGAGCCAGACTATCGATTTTGATTCAATTTGATTCAAGCTAGATTTCTTTGAAATGTACAAACTCCTAAAAGTTTCTAATACACTGAAATGCTGTTTAACTTGTCGATCATTTAAATGTCACGGCTCGCACACATAAACCTGGTTCTTTACTAGCGTTAGTATGCATCGTTGACGGTTAAAGTACTTTATTTAAAGCGTCCATTTGCGTTTTTCCAGCCCAGAAATTAACCATCAATTAACTGATATTAAAAAGTATCTCACAGGACATTTTTAAATCCTCGTAAATAGTTAAAAAGTTAAATCTAAAAATAATCTGCTAATCTGTAATGTAATCAGTGATATTATTATTATTATTATTATTATTATTTGAGGTTGAAGCCCACGTCCATGTCTGTGTGTCTCTCTGTACAGCAGAACTCTCTGTCTAACTTATTAATACAAAGAAATCCCATTTTGTAAGGTTGAGTACCTTACGCCTTGTTTACACTAAGTTGTCCTTCTTTGGTGCTCAGACAAATACACTCCCTGTTCGGTAATCGGAGAGTGAATCACAGACAAGAAATGGAAAAAGTAGATCAAAGGATAAAGATGAAGTTTTGTCTTAAAACCACTCCAGCGTGTTAAAATTCACTTATACCACTTCAGCGCTGTTATTTCAGCCAAAATGAAAATATCAATATTCTGTGCCAATCGTCTGTTCCGCACTCCAGTCCGGTATTGCAGTAACCCCTCCTAAACTTCAAGGAAAATGGTGGCATAATAATCGTGCAAAATTCGAGTATTTGCAAAAGATAGAAGTGGGTTGTAGTCTCTACAAAAGCTATGGGACATTTTAAGTAATTCCTTTTTTTTTATATCTAAATTGATTTCGAATCAAAATTATTAACTCAGCTCGAGCAGACTGACTGGTCCAGAATAAATTTGTGTTTCCATAGTAACAGGGTGAATAGTTGCACAATTCAAAATGCCTTTTTTTTTTTTTTTCTAAATAATTTTGCTAATCCTGCTCTTTTTTTATTTTGTTTTGTTGTTTGTTTTTAAAGCATGGGCTACATGGTGTGAACTAATGGGATACAATCCCAGTAAGTCTACTATACAAGTTCATGGGGGTGAATACTTATGGAAGGGTGAAAGAATAATATACGTTAAAAGTATCTTAAAAACTACTTTTTGCTGTTCCTTTTATTTTATTATTATTATTATTATTATATCAAAATTTAAATAGATAAAATAAACAAAAAAGATTTCACTAAAATAAAAGAAAACCAGCACTAGAAGAATACAATTTAACTAAAGATTAAATTTTCAATAAAAAAATAAATTAGAATACAAAAATTTGAGATGGAATATACAAATTTAGAAATTTACAGATTTAAAAAAAGTAAAAAATTAAACGTAGAATAACAATAAAAAACGAATATACAAAGTACAATTATTGTGTAAAATTGTAAACTATTAATTATAAAAAAAAAAATTATATAAAATTCATAGATGGTAAGGACATGGTGTGTGGCTACGACAGTAGCAGTGTGAGTAAAATATAAAGTACAAAATTAAATTAATATTTTTTTTATTATTATTATTATATCTTTAAAAGCGTATCTTTATTAAAAATCTTAAAGGACACCTATTGCACATAAATCACTTTGTAGTCATTTGTAGAAATTCTCTTCCTTTTTGTCCTTTATCCATTTTTGCATTTTACAAAAAAGCCAACACGATTTCCCACCATAATGTGACCTCATGTAAGAAGAGCCCCTCCCCCAACTAGCTTCCCAGGTCACAACGTTCGCCGTGTTATGTTTCCGCCCAAAGGTAGCGCTTTGTTCTTTTATCAATCAGCATTTTATTCAACTTTACATTTTAAATGCACATAATTTGCCTACATTTTCTTCTTGAGCACTTTTTTTTTCTTTAAAAAAAAAAGAAGAGATTAAACCATTCGTGTGAACGTTCGCTCCACGAGATACGAGAACGTTCTAGAAAATCTCCAGGAGTAATACGTTGGGTTACTGTACCTGTGTCAGGGCCCGGTCCTGTAGCGAGAGCCGGCATGGCCACAGTTTAGCGCGGCGAAGCTGTTAGCACTTCCTGTGTAATTAGACGGGGCGCTGGACAGCCACGCCCCCAGGAGGAAGCTGAAGACCTGGGGTTAGGCCATGAACTCACCTGAGACACACAGAGACCAGATACACATCAGTCAACTGCACACAGACTGCAGGAACATCCATTCTCACTAAACATCTTCAAAACAACCATTGATTGTTTTAGTAATAATAATAATTTAAAAAATCAACTGTCCTAGATTCTGATTGGACAGAAAAGGGACAACAAAAAGGGGAATATTTTCTTCTCCAATATCACAGCATTTATTATTTGAATGCAGCTTATTTATAAAAACTCGTACAGTAAACAATCATAATAAAAGACATAAAACACACAGTGAAGACTAGATGTTGCCGTGATTTAAATTGCACACTCAAACTAAACTTTGTGTGTTACTGTGAAGTGCGGTATCGAAATGAAAAGTGTGAGATCGCGTTAATTAGGTAGATTTCAATTGCACACTTGTAAGTGCATGTTTAAAGAATGTACAGCGTCTTCTGATGAATTTTCGGATGATTAAGGTCGATTTTTTTAATGATATAAGGACATTTTTCCATTTAAAATTTCAAAGTAGCATATCTTCTCTCTTCCCGTGGACCGATTGCGATGAAGCAACACCCGGACTGGGGAACCTCAGTGGTTAAGGCATTGAACTGTGGTTCAGAAGGACCCAGGTTCAAATTCCACGACTGCCAAGTTGTCCCTGATGCATTCACAAACAAACAGATGTAGGTCCCCACTAATTTTTTTCGCAAATATCTTCAATGCACACACACCCCCACTTTTTAAATATATGTATGAAATAGATTCCCACGAGAACATTTATTTAACTTTTACTTAATGAGTCTCCAGTGTCAGAGCTTCGTAACAGCTTTTCTAACGTTTTTGTACGTGAAACGCCAAGGAAAATTAACGTACGATGATGAAGTTAAAAGGCGGAGCTTCTGAAGTAAGCGTCTTTGCCGACTCCTTCTTTAAATAAAATCAAAAACTAATCATAAACCAACAAAATATGGCCATTTTATTTATTTAAAAAATTAAGAAATGGTAACTGTCAGTAAATTGCTGTGGTATAAAAGAAAAAAAAAAAAACTCTAGAAGGCGCTGTTAGAGGTGAATGAACCGCTTCAGCATGGAAAAAGTAACTGCTATTAATTATTATATTTTCTATAAAAGCACAAGACAAAATGTTTTAACTCCGTACGCAAGTATTTCTACATATACATTCCCTAAGCATTTCTTTATACTGACTATTTGGACAAGAATAGATAAAATGGTTAAGTTAGAGAGATGTTTTTCCATATATTCACATTAAAAATTTTTATATATTGTATGTTTTTGAAAAAAAGGATGAAGAAGAAGGCTGTGACACTTAGGAATGAAAAGATTAAAGAAATAAACAACTCGAAAAAATCCAGACTCATGATTTTTGACGATGCAGTGAAAATAAGGTTTTATTGGTTTCTCTTTTTTACCTTCAGCACATCATTAATAAAATCTTCAGCTACCATCGCTCGACGTTAACAATCCCAGCTCTCGACATGTGCAGGAAGGTGATGCAAGAGCTTCTGGAGTTTTGGAGCAGGACAGAAAGGAACTCGTTGGCCCAAAAAAACATTCCCAAATTAAATTCCGATTGTTTTTTTTTTTTCCATTCAGAGGCTCAGAGAAAGAGCGAGAGAGATGGAGAGAGCACCAGGGCCAGGGCCAGGGCCGCGGAATCGAAAACACCTGATCGCTTAATATCGCCCTGAAGACCGATAACCGCTGACCTGAAGGATGAAATGACAAAAACGGAGGGATGAATAATGAAGGAGCCACATGTAGTCGGCTGTCGGCCTTTCTGTATCCAACAGCCATGTGGAGAGGAGAGAGCGGAGGAATAAAGAAAACACTTGACTGCAATAAAATAAAGTGCCATTTCCACATCGTCGAGCCGGAATCCTGCAGCGCTCTGCTGCCTCCTGCTGGTCCGCTCATACACGTCGCCTAAAAAGAGTGTTTTGTGTGTGTGTTAATTTACTTTAAATAAAAGTTAGTAGCAGGCGTGCTCTCTTATGAATCTCTCTATCCTGAGTCAAATTAATCCTTTTCTATTATTTTTGTGTTTAAAACAGACTTAGAAAAAAAGAGATGTGCTTAGAAAAAAAAAATAAAACAGTATGATGTTGAAATGAATAATATTATCATAATATATATTACGGTATCATCAGTATATAACGTATAGCATCAAATATTATATATTATAAATTTAGTATTAAACTATTTATAAGTTTTTCTTTTCCTGGAGTGTGTATAATTTTTTTTGGCTGACTCTCTGTGCATGTACATATGTATACTGTACATATTACACACACAAGTATTTGCTCACCTGCCTTCATATGCATTTGAACATCCAGTTCTTAATCCACCCTTGCTTTGTGCACTGGTGCGCCGTCATAAAGACATGGATGAGCGAGTTTGGGGTGGAAAACCTTGACTGTCCTGCACCCTGACCTCAACAGAACATAGAACACCTCTGGGATGAATGAGGGCGGAGACTGTGAGCCACGCCTTCTCGTCCAACATCAGTGTCTGACCTCACAAATGTGCTTCTGGAATAACGGTCAAAAATTTCCATAAACACAAAACACACTCCTAAACCTCGTGAAAAGCCTTCACAGATAAGAGTTATAGTTGCAAAGGGGGCGGAGCCAACATCATATTAAACCCTATGGATTAAGAATTTGATGTTTTTCAAGTTCATATGCATGTGAAGGCAGGCGAGTGAATACTTCTGGATATATGTAGATATTTTACATATTATATTATATTATATTTACTTTAGAATTTTAATTATAGGAAACTGGACTTGGAAAACCAACTGCTGCTAAAACAGATAAATAAATAATTACGTAAATAAATCCATCCACTTAATCATCAGCTGACGTAATGATTGTTTGTAAATGTAGATAACTGAGATATAAATATATGTCACATTGTTTAAACCTTAAAAAAAAAAGGTTTATTTCCAAGGGGTTAGGTCAAACAGGAGGTCATTTATTTATACACATTTTCTTTAAGGTTATAAATAGAAAGCAGTTGATTAAAAAAAACTTATTTTTTGCGAGGTTTGTGAAAATTATCATGAAAACACTATTCAATTATCATAGTATCTATTTTATATGATCACTCACACACACACAGACACTTGGTTTGCCCTGAAATTGCACCAGGAGGTCACAGGATCCGCCTCCTCTCAACCAACACATGAATAAATAGAAATAAACTATTGACTATTAACTGCTATTTTTCACTTAAAAATTAATGAATCTAATTTTGTCGTCAGGACATTTCGGTATCATTTCATCAATAAATAAACTGATGAATTGATTGTCTAGGACGAATAAATAAGTCAATGATAAAAAGATGATAAAAAATAAACACTAAAACATATTAAATGAAACAGATAATTAAGAATATATAAAGTAAATAAGTGTAACCGTCTCTACAAAAGCACTTAAATGAGAAAGATAGATAGATTTATTTATTTTTATTTATATAAAAATAAAAAATTTTACACTATACAGTATATAACTGTAAGTCCTCCTCCAGCTGCTGGATGTCTAAGGTGAGTGTTTTAGCAGTAGTGACTCTCTCTCACTCTGAGGGTTCAGTCGGAGTTTCCTCACACGGCCAGGACTTTGTCATCGCTCGTCTCTCGTCACAGTGCAGTGAAACCGGTCAGCGTGACCGTCTCGACTCCAGAACCTCATGAGTGTTCCCATGTGCTTGTGTGTGTGTGTGTGTGTGTGTGTGCGCGCGCACATGTGTGCGTATGACCAGCAGCGGTGCCCGAAAAACCGAAACCACTGCCGAAGATTAATTTACGCAAATTTATTCAAAGTGCATAAAAACCATGTGATCACATTTATCCTTCAAGCTGCTCTCCGGTGTGACCTCGACTCTGTCTGTCTGTCTGTCTGTCTGTGTGTGTGTGTGTGTGTGTGTGTTCGGTGCTACTTTACATCTCATCTCTGCAGAATCTCTTACTGTTTGTCTCTTCGTTTCTTTTCGACTCTCCATCAGCCGTGCGTTTCTGACCCGAGCTCTGGTCATGTGACCAAGTACGGCTTTTGGAAAGTTTCAGGAAAAAAGCTGCATGTGAAATAAACTTCCTTTTTATTTCTTAGCCATTTATCTGAGGATTTGTCATGTTGTATAAACTGTTTAACATTTGATTCACTGTTTAAACAAATCTAAGCGGCGTACTGTACATCTCATCATTAACTCTGACTCAGTGTAACACTCACTCAGCACTTTGTGTGGAAGACAAAAAATAAATAAATAAAGATTATTCTGGACCGTACATCGCTTACTTACATACTTAAGAAATATTTATTCACTCACTCAATCCCGAGTCAAACTGGGACTTGAGATAAAATTTCTGGTGTATATAAATACAAAGTTTTTTGTTCTGTCTGTCTGGACAGAATTGACTGAATCTCCTGCAGTCCTTAGATCTCCACCTGAAGTTTAATCTCCACCATCAGTGAATCTAAATGTGGAGTAAAAGTGATGTTATGAACAGTTATGTGTGGGATTTAATAATCTACTGTAAAATAATCTACTAATGCACTACTGTCTCAATGTAAACAAACACCTGCACCAATAGATATTAATTAGAAAAGATAAAGTGAATATTTTGACTGGGATTAGTTCATATTTTCACTTTGGCTGAAATAACAGCGCTGAAGTGGTATAAGTGAATTTTAACACGCTGGAGTGGTTTTAAGACAAAACTTCATCTTTATCCTTTGATCTACTTTTTCCATTTCTCATCTGTGATTCACTCTCCGATTACCGAACAGGGAGTGTATTTGTCTGAGCACCAAAGAAGGACAACTTAGTGTAAACAAGGCGTAAGATACTCAACCTTACAGAATGGGATTTCTTTGTATTAATAAGTTAGACAGAGAGTTCTGCTGTACAGAGAGACACACAGACATGTACGTGGGCTTCAACCTCAAATAATAATAATAATAATAATAATAATAATATCACTGATTACATTAAAGATCAGCAGATTATTATTAGCTTTAAACTTTTAACTATTTTACAAACTCCTGTTTTGCGTTCTTACACTAATGAAAACATAAAACCGATAAACATTTACACAAGCACAGTACGGTGATGAGACTTTTAGCCGCATTAAAAACATCTTTATAACATTTGCACAGTACTTCTGTAAAGGCTGATCCTGAGGTGGCTCGGAGCCTATTGCAGGTATTTAAAGTCATCGAAGGAGTTCCTGGGAGGCCGGTGTTTCAGATAAATAAAGGCAGTTTTACCCTCAAAACCTTTTTTTATTCTGCACTGGTCTCAAAAATCCCGATTTGACTTGAACGCCCCTGGTATTTATTTCTTTACTTAATGATGAGGCGGCTATTAGAAATCTGAAGGAAAAAGAAGCTCAAAACGGGATTTAAACTTGAGGAATTAGCTGGAACGTGAACTCCACGCCCTCACTCAGACCGGCACACACAACCAGATTTAGTCGTCTAAACACCACCGCCTTCTCACACCAGGAGTCAGACCGGCGACTACGTCTCTCTCACACACACTCGAGTCGTGATCATCGATTCCCTTTTTTCTCACGTCCTCTAACCCTGTGTGTGTGTGCACATTTAGACCACTAGATGGCGTGATCGCTTCAGCTTGCAGTAGAGCCGTTTCCTGAACTGCGCCGGTTTTCCACGGCGTCATGCGGGAAATATTCCTCCTGGAATCCGGCGTGGAGTTCTGAGTCCAGGAATTCCAGACTCCTTCTGCCAGAAGTACAGATAGAGAAACAATCTGCTCCATTCGAGTTCTCGCTCTCTCTGTGTGTGTGTGTGTGTGTGTGTCTGTGTGTGTGTGTGTATATGGTTTTGCAGTGGGAAGTACAAATCATGAGGGTTTAAACACCACACTATGCAAATATCGCAATTTGAAAACCCTACACAAGTAAAGCGAGCGAGCGAGCGTGTGTGTGTGTGTGTGTGTGTGTGTGTGTGCACGCTTTGGTCTCAGGTAAAACACAGGGTGTGTTCAGGACGCAACTTCCTGTGCTTTAAATCTCTGCAATAAAGTCACATACAGGAAAGTTGTTTTAAGTCCGAAGCATAATGTGTGTGTGTGCGTGTGTTCTGCTGAAGATCTGAAGATTATCATCTGTGTGTGTATGTGTGGTTTTTCCTTTTTCTTTGTCTCTTTTGTGCTCTTACTAACATATATACACAGAGTACAACACAGTACAAGCAAAAATTTGCACAAGATTCAATTTGTTTGGGAATTTTTGGATATCAATGCCAAAATTTTACTCACAAACACACACACACACACACACACACACACACACACACACACACACACACACACACACACACTATTATTTCACTGATACTCTGAAAAAATTTGTTTTTTAAGTTGCAGAGCCAAACTTCCCGTTAATGGTGGTGATGATGATGAACTCCATCTGGTAGCATATCTGTGCAACATAAGTAAGTGTGTGTGTGTGTGTGTGTGTGTGTGTGTGTGTGTGTGTGTGTGTGTGACATCACTCATTGGATCGACCTGCACACAGTACAGTGGGAAAGTCCAAGAAGTCAAGAAGATAATCAGTTCAAAACACACACACTGTATAGCAAGTCCAAGTTACTGCAAAGTGAAGAAGAAAACCCAAACACCTCAGCTCGAGAGGAAATTAAATCAGGAACCACCAAGGAACGGGGCTTGCTATGAACTAAAAGCTCCTGAAGGATCAGCATCACAAGCCAGTTTTCTATCACCGTGGACTGAAAGGCTGCTGCTGTCCAAGAAAGAGCTTCCTGCTCCAAGGAAGCTTGAAGAACCGTTCAGAGAACGCCATCTTCTATGGTGGCACCAACACTTTGGGCTGGAACAAAGAACCACTTACACGTCTGGGGGCTGGGGGCGCAGTTAGCACGTCCAGCTAAAAGTCTAAACGCCATCTTTTTTTTTTTTTTTTTTTTTAAAGACTCGATGGGCAGCTCAAATTTTTTCTAGGAATAATAAAGCCAAGAGTACCAGGAGAACGCAAAGCCATGTTGAAGTTCGCCATTGTTGCTAGCTTGCCGCTGGTAATTTTTTGCCACCAGCATTGCTAGAAAATTAGAGACGTACACAAATGTTCACAGTGACATAATGATGTGCCTCCTCTAGACCACAGCCAATTCTCAGGAGGTTCACTGTTCAACCAGTACTCACACCAGACAAGAGTACTAGCACCTGGTGGAAAAAAGAAACTGGAGATCTTCAGCAGAAACTCAAATCATCAAGTTAAAACTTTCACCGTGACATACTTAGACAATGACCTCAAACACACATCAACACTGAGTATTGAGTGTGAGAACTTCTTTAACAAAAATCTTCCATTTTGTGCTCCTGACAGCCTCGGATTCCTTCTCTGCGCAGACGGGATGCGAACCTGATGTGGTCTTCTGCAGCTGTAGCTCATCAGTCTCAAGGTTTGATGTGTGGAGATGTTTTTCTGCTCACCACAAGTAGTAAGACATGCTTATTTGAGTTCCTGTAGATTATTTTTCAGCTCAGACCAGCCTGTTCATCTCCTCACTCATTAACAAGGTGATCCAGATCCTGCAGATCTCCATGTCTCCATGTAGCAGAACACTTTTCACACTTTTTCTCCATTCTGAGGATTGATATAAACATGAAGCTCTTGATGTCTATCTGTATGATTTGCAGTGTCACTATTTTTTTAAAGAATGGACCCAATAGGCAGCCCAAATGCTTTCTAGAAATGATAAAGGCAGGAGAACACCTTGAACACAAAGCAATGTTGAAGCCACCCTGTGTTTGAGCTGTTACCATCAGGCAGACGGTACAGAACAACCAAAACGAGAACAAATAGACCGAAGAACAGCTTTTAACCTACAAGCATTAAATGCCCAAATAAGTTCTCTGGGAGAATCTGTAAATCTCAATATGCGATATTTGTCATTTTATGTGCAATATGGGGAAAGTACAATACATGCATCTCTTTCGTGCACTATGTTTTTTATTTTAATATTTCAATATACATAGATTTACATTTCTTGTGCAATATATAGTATGTAAACTTTTAATGCCATATGCGTAATACCCACACATTCCAATGACAAAGATATTCTGGTCTATTAAATGATCAGGTGTTCCTTTTAATGTGACCACTGGTGATACTTCTGAGCATTAAATCAGCTGACCATGGCATGAATTTACTGTTATGTCTATGCTCAAAAAAAAATCCTTCAATGCGGCTGAATAAAAACAATTCTGCAAAGAAGAGCGGGCCAAAATTCCTCCAGAGTAACGTCAGAGACTCAGCGCCAGTTATCACAAACGCCTGATTGCGGTTGTTGCACAACCAGTTATAAGGTTAGGGGGCAATTACTTTTTTTTCACATAGGGTCTGGACAGCTTTTTCCCCTTAATAAATGAGATATTCATTTAAAAACTACATTTTGTGTTTACTCGGGTTATCTGTAGGTAATATTAACATTTGTTTTGAAGACCTTAATGATTTAAGTCTGCAGAACAAATTACTAGATTAAAAAAAGAAAAGAAAAATCTGTAAATACTTTTTAACAACAGTGTTAATTAATTCTTAATGACTGTATAATGTAGGAATGGTGAATTTATTATTTATTAACTTATTTTTAACTGGTTTCTAAGAGTTGGCTGATTTAAAATATACAGAATGATTTACTGAAAAAAGGCCCTGAATATTCTGTAATAACTCTCGCCATGACAAAGCAATCTGAACGAAACAACGTACGATGATCTTCTCAGTATGAAAAGCTTCAAACACACCCTGGATTGCCCCCCGACTCAGACCGATAAGGCAGGCACCGTAGCCATCGCGCAAATATGGAGAAAAGAGTCGGATACTCACTGGTTCTGATACGTTCGGGAACAACATGTCTAAAATAAGTCCGGCAGAAATCGGAGATCACTTTCTGCATAGAATTTAATGCAATCGATTACACCTAGGTCAAGGTATGTAGAGTCATTTTGTTTGGTTCAGATTGCTTCATCATAGCGAGAGTTATTACAGAATATTCAGGGCCACTTTCAAGTGAATCATCCTGTATATACTGTATGACGGTATATAATTAATCTTAAAATATTATACTATTCAGCCACATGAACTTTACGAGTTCACATGGATTTTTGCCTTTGAATTTAATAGGTGCCAATAATTCTGTTGGCCGTAGTTTAACATGATGCGGCACATTAACTTGATATTCCGTCCCGGGGAGAAATGAAAAAAAAAAATTTAGGACAAAGAAGTGGCTATAATTAGCAAACTGAAGATTAGCTAAAGATTACAGGCGTGTACTGACGCTAATCCACTCGCTAAGCTTCTCAGCTCGCAGCGCTAGTGCAGTTTCAGTCTGTTATATTGACTATTAACGTTCTTGCAGCTCTAACTAGTCACTTTCTTACCTGACATTTTCCCTCCTTTTCCCTAAAAGTAATAACACTTCCCAACCAATCAGAATCCAGGATTAAACATCACTTTAGACTGTAAATTAAATCTCAGAAGTCAGAATCTCACAGACATATCATGCAAATTCCACACAGATGCTGTGGGTTCCACGCTTTCACAGTCAAAGCAGCGTTTGCGCGGTCACATC
Organism: Clarias gariepinus; assembly: GCF_024256425.1. Lineage (NCBI taxonomy): Eukaryota > Metazoa > Chordata > Actinopteri > Siluriformes > Clariidae > Clarias > Clarias gariepinus. The sequence goes on from NC_071113.1 coordinate 29,480,717, forward strand.
CCCTACATCCGTCTGGTGCACCCGGGTGACGGCACCGACCCGACCCAACCTCGTAGCGCATTCCTTTAACGAGAGCCGCAGTGGGAAACCTAACAAGTCCCCTAACGAGCTCAGTTTAGTACAGCTTTATAGAGAGGGTGAGACATCGCACGGCATGAATTACTCAAGATACAGGAGAGAAAAGCGAGAGGCCCCGGTGTAAATCATGTCCGGGAGACAGAGACGCCGGCGGGACGAGCGAGGAGGGACGTGAGAGGAGAAGGAGGGAGGAGGAGGGGAGGAGTACATGCTTTACTATTCACCCTTATTTGAATTTGGCACGCACTCAGAAGCCTGAGCATTGAACCCTTTTCTGTGCTGGCTTGTGAGAAAAAGGTTACAGTGAGCTCGCAGAGCATGAACGAGCTCATTGTTGGCTTACACAGCGGAAGAGGAGCCATTATTTATTAACAACGTCTGTATTTTAGCAGGAGAACAGGCAGAGGTTCTGTACTGTGGGCCGGGGAGAGGCAGAGGTTTTCCTAGAGCTAACCTTCAACCGCTAAAACACACACACACACACGCACACACTGCACAGTCAGCAGTTTAACCTAGGACCAGGAAACAAACGTAGATCATTACAGAAGAATGACATCACACCCATTTACACACGAAATTCCTTTTAATCCCATGTAATGAGTTTTTCTACTGAAACACAAATCACATCGAGTCTACAGTTCAGTGACTGAGCGCCGCTGTGATATTACCACTTCTTGTAATTATTGTTTTTTACCTTCTGCTTTTATTGTCCCGAGTATATAAAGTCCGTAGTTGATCGACGGTCTATTCAGCACGTGATTCAGCACACATAAACGGAGGATCAGGAAGCCGAGGTCAGAACGTAGTGCAGTGCTGGGGCTCGAACCCATGACCTTCTGATCAGTAACCCAGAGAGCCTTAAACGTTTAAGCCCATTACTGTTTCAGATATCGATAAGTATTGATCAGTCTGTCTATTTATCTTCCCAAGTATGTATTTCCCGGAGTATATTCTGCAGGGCAGGAAGCAAAAAAATAAAATAAATAAAAATACACCATTTCCGACAAAACGTTCCTCCTGGTTGCTCAGAGTAAGCACATTAAACCGAGACTGACACATGGTGGTGGTACCATGACAGCGTGGGGACGTTGCATTTTTAACAGGACGAAAAAAAATGTCAAGAAGAACATGTACCAATCTGTACTTGAGCAGAAAATCAAGAGAAACTCCTTTATGCAACAAAACAATCCTCAAATCCAAAAGGCCTGATTTAATTCGCATGAATTGAAAAATAACTGGCCTGTAATCTCTCCGCGGTTCTGTAACAGGCTTTCATCATATTATAAAAAACATCTGGTTGCAGTTACGGCTGCTGAAGGCGGTTAAACTAGTTATTCATCTGGTGGTGTTGGTGTTGGAGTGGTTCCCAACCCTGGAGAACCGTAAACAACCCTCCTTTGGGGTGCACAGTTAACTCCTGTTCAACACAAAGTGCTGTTTTTATGAGCCGATTAGCCGAATCAGGTGTACGTGAAGCACAATGTGAAGGTTCGATGGAGGAGACAATAAACAGACAACTGGATAATCTTCATCATGTCATCGGACACAAATCAAATAAGAATCTGTTACAGATTTCATTGTGATCTTGGACGAGTGGTAATCTCTGCCGCCCTCCTTCCTCTCTCTTAGGCAGAACTCGTCCTTGTGACTCGTAATCCGATTCCTCCTCAGGATGAAATGACATACGAGACGAAAGAAACACGGCAGTGATGAATATATAATGAGACCAGGCTCGGCGGGCACTAATAACCCGCATTCATCGGAGTGTAAGAGCATGAAAGTGGAAGTGAAACACTGTTAAAGTGGACCATCGGTCTGAATCTCATCAACCATAATGAGAACATGCCACCGTTTACGTCCAAATAGAGAATCCTGTCTCGTCCATCGTCTCATCTACATCATGAATTAACCATCACAACGTGTTTTATAATTCGGAAAACAAAAGCCTTCTCCGACAATACAGCGTTCCGGGCGCAGTCACAAAGCAGGCAGGAAAACCCGCCTTCTTTAACAAAGCAACCCAGGAATCAGGATTTATTCCTCCATCACACGGAAAGAAAACAATTTCTCGACAAAAACAAGCTAACAACAAGCCATACGGCAATATAAGGGGGACAGGGGTAGCTCAGTGGATAAGTCATTGGACTACGACTCGGAAGATCCCAGGTTCAAAACCCCACAACCACCAAGTTGCCACTGTTAAGGTCCTTGAGCAAGGCCCTTAACCCTCAACTGCTCAGATGTGTAATAAGATAAAAATGTAAGTCGCTCTGGATAAGAGCGTCTGCCAAATGCCTAAATGTAAATGTAAATATAACAAACTCAATATTCAAACCAAATCCTTTTTTTTTTCAGTGTAAATTTTATTTTATTTATGAGTTTTCACAAAAACAGATTTGTTTTTAATCAAACATTTTTCAAACTGATCTATTTTTAAAACAAAATGCTAACTTCTTGTAATTTTTATATAATTTAAAAAAATTACAAATACTGTAATTTAACCTTTATTTTCAAATGAGAATATTGATATTATAAGCTTTAAATAAAAGTAAAAAATAGTAAACAAGCAACGACTGTTTTAGTGCCAATGAATGTAATTATATCATAACATATAACTAGCTTGTATTTAATAACAAAATAAAAATTGGAATTTATTTAATAGTTTTTATCTACATTTATTTTTTTTATTTTAACTTCATCCTTTATTCAATGCATTGTATTACTTTTTTCATTTAATTTGTATTTTTTTTATTGTACAGCACTATTATTATTATTGTTGTATGTTTGTGGATTAAAACTCTACAAATGTATAAACAGTAATATCTACTGTAATACATATATTGTGTGTATAAGTATCATGTAACTTTTATTATCTCACACAACGCGACTAAATAAAAAATAAAAGAAGCAAATCTGCAGCCATTAGAGGTGTAAAGTATTTAAAGTAAATTAAATAAATAAATAAAGGCGAGAGGAGTTGCACAACTATTCTTGATGTAAATAAACAACTGGAGGACCTGCACAGATGGCATTTTATCAGACAGGAAACCGTGACATGTCGTAGCATGCGGTCCATTATTGTCCAAAACTGTATTTTTTGTTAAATCTTGATTTAAAACTACAGTGGAACCTTGGATTACGAGCATTTCGTTCCAGAAGCGGGCTCGCATTCCAAAACACTCGTAAACTAAAGCAAATTTTCCCATAAGAAATAATAGAAATTAAAACTATTCGTTCCACAGCCCCACAAAAAAAAACATAAAAATAATTAACACAAAATATAAAGTAAAATTAAAACAAATTAACCTGCATTTTACCTTAATAAAAGTACAAATAAATTCAGACAGGTAAGTGTTTCCATTTATGCACACAGGTGCTGTGTGTGTTTTTTTCTCTCTCTTGTGCTGCAGAGTGTGTGTGTTGTGTGTACGCGCTCGTAATCCGAGGTTTTACTGTATACTGTTACTGTGTTAAGACTGCATTAATTTCACACAATTTTCTTTCCTCTTATCCAAACCAACACCTTCAAAACACAATTGCCTACACCCCCCCTCTCATCCGATTTACTAAAAGTGTAAGAACAAGACCAATGGACGTTATGCATACTGATCACTGGAGGAGGCGAGTTTCAGCAGAGCTCCACATGGGACAAACATCACCTGTGAACTGATGTGAGAGGCTGTTTATAGAAACTGGAGTCGGGTTGCACTGCAGTGCGTGTGTGTGTGTGTGTGTGTGTGTGTCTAACTGTCTGTCTCACACCCTTTCCCAGTCCTAAAACACTCTTGGCAAGACGAGACACGCATTGAGCATCAACGTGTGGTCTCATTACAAACTCTAAACGTGTGTTTGAGTTCAGCAGCTCAGCGTCACTTAACTCTTATTTAATCAGCTTTAAGTAATTAAAAAAAAAGCTTAATCTTCCTTGACGCAGGAACGCATTCAAGCATAAAATGTTCTATCAGAACAAATACTCAAAATCTAATCACCTTATGCATGTCGATTAAACACTCTGGCCTTTTTTTTTTTTTTTTTTCTGAACAACCAATTACAGGTAGTCCCCGACATACGAACGAGTCCCGCCCGAGAGCATGTTAGTAAGTCCGACAAAGCGAGCCTTACACACCTTTGACGAAACAATATACAATATAAAAAAAAAAAAAAAAAACTCTGAAATCTGCTGTGACCTCGTTACCTCGGTTACTTGTGCACCTTTACCTACCACATTTTACAAATATGCTTCACTACAGTGATCTTTTGTGGCTTACACTGCTTGTGGAGGGTGTTCATCATTATCATCATCATCATCATCATCTGGACAGCTGTCTAGTCAGCAGTCTTCCCCATGCCTGTACTGAACTAGATAATATTTTGATACAATGGATTTTGCGATTTTCATGAGCCATAGTCATCAAAAAAAAAAAATTTGAATAATTGAATGAAATCAATAAAAATTTCACTTTTTTTAACCACGGGAAATAAATTTTTCCATGATTCTCTATTTTATTGATATGCACTGTAATTGAGAAATTGAGGTCATACAGTATTTACAAAAATGATAAGATTATATTAAAATATTAACATAAATTTAGTGAATTAATGAAAAGATTCCCCCAGAACTAGTTATACCTAGACATTATTAGTTTTGGTGCCCAATATGGCGCCGGTCCCTTTATAACTAAATCAGAGCACAGATTTCAGTGCCTCACTTTGGTGCCACCGAACAGAAAAAGAAAATTCCTGACGGAGAAAATGCACTACTGTCTGGTGGTCCGGCAAAATTATTGTCATGTTTCTGCAAAATAATTGCTAAAATTTTAAGCTGGTTTGTAGAAAATACGCGAGTTGGAAAGCACTAATAATATAAATTCAATTAATGTTCGGCAAGTTAGCAAGAGTCCATGTTGTTTACACGTTCCAACTTAAAAGCAGACTAGTAGTAGTAAGGAGACTACCCCGGGTGAATGCAGCGTGTGTATGTGGTAATTATACTTGCTCTGAAAGCAGCAGGTAGCGTTAGCTCGCTAAGCTAAACACGCTTAAATTAAAATGCCTAAAGTTTAAAAATGCCTAAAACCATCTAAACTGTGGCTGAATTTCACAACAAAGGACCCCGACACTGTGACATGCAACAAATGTCTTTTAAAATCTGTGAGTAAAGAGGGGAAAAAAATAAATAAATAAATAAAATTCTACCAAAACATTCGCAGGTGAAGGTAAAATCAGAGGGCTAAATTGTGTTGAATAGCTTGTTGTGTATAACTGTGTATATGACAAATAAAATTTGAATTTGATTATTAGCTGGTTAGTAGCTTCCAAGAATTATTAAAACTATTACATTTTAAATTATATAAAAAAAATTATAAGTATTATAAAACTATTTTGCTGTTACTGTATTGGTCCTAAATTATTGTAGTTAAGTCTACAATATTGTTGTAGTTAAGTTTATTTGTGTCTACTTATATTTATGTATACTTTAAATATATTGTATATTTTTAAAAAGTCATCTAAATGTTATCCAGCATTTTTGTGGCTCTTTTGTTTCTTGGTTCAGGTACCGTTTTAAAAGTGTCATTTTGGCACCGGGATCATAAAAAAAAAAAAAATGAGACCCAACCCAAGACATCGTTTACTCATAATGAACTGAACGGGTAAGAATTTGGCAGCATGCACGGTTACATATCCTTAGCATGGTGGTGGTAGCATGCCGCAAGAAAAGACGCCTTGCTGGGTTGAACCCTAGAAATTCTTGCATTGATTGATTGATTTAAAAAAGTGATCCTAAGAGCCTTTAATTATCTTTAGTAAAAAGTAAAAAAAATAATTTTGTTTTTGAAAGAGTGTACATATTACAGTAGGTAATACAAATGTGTCTCAAAATTTATCAGAAATATTTATTAGTATTTTCAGACTATTATATTAAACATTTTCAAAACCTTTCAGATTTCCCTGAAAGAACTTGTAAGGGTTACACTCAGACATTCAAGACTCGTTAATATTTCAGTTCATACAGTAATAATTGCACACGGAAGTCAAGGTATTAAAGTGGAATCCGATAATGTTTACTTTCGGACAGTTTCAGCGTCTAGGCGTGCACAAACGCGTCCCGCTGATCTAAACAAACTTAACCTGTGTGCACAAAGAAAGTTATCACACGCTCCAGGCGCATCCTGCAGGAATCCCTTACAATCCAGACGAGTCCAGTAAAACCCTGGCATGGTGATTTAAAGGGTACTGAAGCTCGACTTGGCACAGCGGGACTACACTGAGAGCGACGCTGTTCACCCACATCAATGTCTCATTGTGTGTGCCATGGACTCCGTGATGAGTGTGTGTGTGTGTGTGTGTGTGTGTGTGTGTGTGTGTGTGTGTGTGTGTGTGTGTGTGTGTGTGTGTGTGTGAGAGAGAGAGAGAGAGAAAGAGAAAGATAGAGAGCATGAATCACTCACTAAAACAGTGTCTACTGTTCGTAAACGCTTAAAGTGCCCATCGTTAATTATGAGACTCCCCAGAGTTCCTCTCTGCACTCTGAATTCCTGATGCTAACCAAATCAAAGGAGAGAAAAAAAACTATCAAATAAACAACAATCTGCGTAGGAGTAAAATCATTCCTCGTCACGTACAATCCCGTCTGAGTTAATCTGTTCAGTTCCTGCACTCAAAGTATTTGCTGTCTGTCTGGAAATCTCAGAGTGCTTCGACTTACACAATTCTGCAGATTCGAACGGACCGTGATTCTAGAAACATTCATAGATGCAAAGAAAATCACTAAAGTAGCTCAAGTGTATTGTACATAAAATATTCACTGCAGTTAACCAGATACTAATATTTACAAATATATCCAATAATGTCAGTGTATTTTACGTGAATGTCTAAAGTATGTAAATGTCTAATGATATAAAATGTAAATCTGTCCTGATTTTGAATAATCGTAATATCGGGAAAACCTTAACAAATGAGTTCACAGTCCAATACAGTGGAAAACAGCTCTGAGACAAAATAGCGTCCGGGATTCCCCTCGCGATTTAAAGGCGCAGAGACAACACTGTTAAATTTCATTAAGATTCACGATTAAGATTCACGATTATACTTAGGCACGATTATAGTTTTTGGCCACATGATGGCAGTGTGGGGAGAAGGCACAAAGGTCAAGTGTATTGATATGCTTGAGACTTAAGAACAAACACGACTTACAAACATGTTCCTAAGTCGGGGACAGTCTGTAGACTGAACTATAATGTGAACTATTTTGCACAGTTATTTGGATCCTGATCAGATTCTTTATCAGCAGCTTGTTGTGTGTTTTTGTTTTTTTGTATGATGTCTACACAAATGTAAAAAGGATTTGTTAATTCTACTGTGATTTCCAAGGAAATTTTCACTTTAATATCTCTTTTAATTCCATCGATATGACCTTTTTAACTTTTCAGTTGTTTAATTTTGTGCATGAACCGGAAACAAACCTAATCGTTTCAAACAGAGTAATCATGATCAGTGAACCAGTATCCTCGAGCCTTCACTGATAATCTGCCTTTTCTATGCTAATTTTTTAATTAGGCATGATCACTTATACCCCACTTCCTTCCCCCTCTCCCGCCCTGACCAGCGTTCAGATCATTTTCGCGCTCCGTTCTCGTGTACGCTGGTGTATTTACACTCTCCGACACAGCATGTGGCAGTATGCACCTACTTGCGCTGTGAGCCGCCATTAAACACAAGAGTAGTAGTGAACTAGAAAGTTTATCTTCATGCTATGCCTAATATTATTAATATTTCGTAAAAAAATTGTCAAGAGTAATAGCTTTCATGTCTGATTTGATCTGTGCCCGGTTCTCAAGCATGGAACGATTGTGTTCGCACTGATCAACCAAACTTTGGGGTCAAGTGTTCTCAGAAACGATCCCAGGCCAATCAAAGTTGCGCAAATAGGCAACAGGGTGAAATACAACCTGTTAAAAAGCTTGCGTGAGATTTGTTTTTAAATTAAATTAAATGGTGTGGTCTTGACGGTGTTGAAGTGTGTGCTTGCCAGTAATAAAAAAAAGGCTCTGACCGCAAAAAGGGTTGTTAAGGACATCAGTATGAATGGAAGAACTTCATTGACTTTTTGAGAAACAGACACACAGTAGTGGTCTGGCACGAACGAGTGGAGATGAAAATGATTTGAAATTATGGGCCGTGACACACTGGATTATTCATTTATTTTAAAGAAAATCAATATTTTATCATCAAACTATTGAACAACCCGGTAAGAGCCTCTTATATTTAACTCAGATCTCACACACACTTATTAATGCCGGAATGTCTTTTGTCCCAGTATGAAGGACTAACGTTCTTTGGACGTTTACAGGTCTTCACTGGGTGAGACATTTACTTCATAGTGATCTCGTGTGTGTTTGACCGGGACGCATGACGTCTCTTTACGGTGACAGCTTGTCCTTGATTTTCACAGCACCACTGGGTGAGATTTACACAGCTTCACTGGGTGAGACATTTACTCCATAATGATTTTTAGGTGTGTTTAACCGGGACACATGACTTCTATTTACGGTGACTGCTTGTCCTTGAACATTGTACCTAGAGCTTTTAATCAACTGTCGATCCGATTTGCAATTTTTAATTAGTTTCAATTCAATGCCACTCATGTTCACTTGCCTGCTATATTTCTTACAGGTTTTAAAACATTAAAAACATATTTAAGGACCACAAACGCTGTGCAATTTGTGTTGTTGATCGCTTAAATGTCATGCCGCAGCGGAGCATCGTTTGTGGTAAGAGCAAATTATTTTACAAATTTGATTAAAAATAACAGTTATGGCAACTTGGAAACTAACACTTTCTTGTAATTTAATTTTAAGTACATTTAATGCTTGTATTTTAAATAATGCTGCACAATTGAGCACATAAAAATAGAAATCGCAAAAATAGAAAATGCAGTTATCTTAAACGCTGCAAATATGGGAAGCCAATAAGGTCAAACTTGATCATATGATTCATTTATATAAAAAAAAAAATTAAAAAATTATATCGAAGGCCTAGTTATGACTTAACATTTTTTAATAATGTGAAGGTTTTAAAATTGCAGATTCGCAATACAAATCGAATCAGCACCCGAGTATCACGATAACATCGTATCGGCTGCTCTCATCCTGAATGTTAAATATTAAAAACAAGTGCAGCGGCGAATATTTTTTAACTGATATTTTTCAGACACACACACACACACGCACGCACAACACAACATCCCCAACTGTCTCTGTCCGAATGCCAGGCAAAAACATATGTATTTTTATATGCTTATATAAGACACTTTTTTTTATCATTTGACGCACTTCTAAGTCTCTGCCTCATAATTCATTTCTATGGCATTTATATTACTCTCAAACACATACAGGGAAAAAATTTAGCTTGGATTACATCTTGTATCTGATCTATACATCCTTATGCGAGGTGTCCAGTGTGAACTGGCGGTAATTCTACATCCATTTATTGTTTTTTTTTTTCATGTCAATAATAAATTATATGTTTAATAAAAGGATCGCTGTACAGTTTGAACAAGATGTTCTGACTAAAAGGATTCGAGCAAACTGAAGATCAAAGTGGCCGAACAAACACGAAGTCCCTATTGTTTCGGGTACTAAATTCTTGCGTACGCTACAATTCATTAAAACGGAGTTCACATGAACACGGCTTCAGTGTTAGTCTTATCAAACCACACACACGCACAAAGCCTGACAAACCCTTTGTAAGTTGGGACCTGAACAGAGCTACTGGAGCACAGACGGAGGAGAACAGAGAACAGAGTTCAGCATCAGCACATAGTTAGAAATCAGCACATTTTTTCCAGCCTGAAGAAAAAAGCCACAAGAGAGCAGTGAGATGAGAGCATTCCTCCTCTCCCTCTCTCTCTCTCTTTCTCCCTCTGTCCCGTTTTCCTCCTCCACCCTCCACATTAATTACGCCTGACTGAGGAAGAAGTTACAGCTCGAGCGCTCCAGCCTTGGCTTTCAGGTTTATTTTAGCGTCCGCGTGAATTATTAACGAGCGCGGCTCCTGTAATGAGCAACTCGGAGCTCGACCGTCTCTTCAGCAATTAAAAACGCGAGCGTTGAGAAGTGGAGCTCGATCCGAACTGACAGCTTTGCGCTTTGATTGTACGCAGTGCCCGAGTTTAGAGCTTGTGAACAAGTACTGATAAAAAGAAAACACTCCGTATCGCGCAATCAGTGGCGGAAAAATACGATGAAGCGACGTTCCTTGGCTTTACGTCACATGTTGATTACTTTCCTAAAACAGCACGTTCTGAAATGTTTCATTCCTTTTATCAATGTCACATGATACATTTTATCTGCTTATTAGTTACGTTTAGTGCTGTGGAAAGTCCACGATCGTTTATTTCAAAACACAGCTAGAAACACTTGTTCCTATTTTTTCCAAGTTAAATATCTCAGTCATAAAGATGGCTACAAATTTAACGGTGTACTGTACCTTTACCGCTAACACTAGAGACTCCTTCCATAGATGTTAAAAAATAAATAATTCTCCTTGATGCAGAAAAACTTGATGCTTTTCGTTGCTTTTTTTTTGTTACTATAGAAACGAAAACGTATTAAAACACAAAGACCACCTTAGAGTGCGCTAACAAAGCAGCAAATTGTAGCTGCGATTCAGGCAGAGCTGCTTTTATTTTAAAAACAATAATTTAATCACAATCCAGAACATGGTGGTGGGAAAAAGAAAACAAAATAGGAGGAGCAAGACAAAACTTTGAAACAACCTTATGTTTTAGAAGGTGATATATAAATTATTATTATTGTTATTGCTATTTGACCAAGCTATAATTCTATTTTTTAATTCTGTTTTTTTTACCCTAAAATTTACCCAGAATTCCTCTTCCTGTAAAGATATTTCGTGCCAACTTCCACTGTTAAAAGCTTTGTACAAATAAATCTTTTTTTATAACTTTTTTTATTCTTTTTCCAGCCATGTGTAAGGCAGTTACACCATCCTCGTCTTGTCCGTAATTAAGTTCACTTAATGACATGTTTTTACTTAAAGAAGCCAATAATCCAGGAGGAGCTGGAGGTAATGTAATACCTTTACTCATACTGCTGCTGTCTCACACACACACCCTCTTACCCCCTCTATATTTATATATTTTTTTATACTTCTCAGTTTACAATCCCACTTTGTACATTCTGTGTAATTCATATCTAATTTTATATATTCTTTTAGATTTTATTTTAAATCATATTTTATTTGTATCATTTGTAAAACCGTCAACTTGTTGATTTTTATATTTCATCCTATTTTTCTTTCTATTTTTACATTATTTAAAAAAATAAATAATGGAAACTTTAATTTCATTCTGTTCTTCTAGTGTAATTTTACTTTTTACAGTAACAAAATCTTTTTATTCTATTTAATTTTCCCATTTTAGGTCGCGGACAGCGCGATAAGCATTTCACCGCGCATCATACTGTGACATGACAAATAAAATGTGAATTTGAATAAAAACCCACATTCAAAATGAACTTAAATAACCTCTAAATAAGCCTCTCTAACACCGAGTATAGACTGAAGGTGTGGTTGTGTTGTATGAAGTATGAAGAATAGAATATTTGATGTGGGTCAGGAATAAAAAGCAAATATTATCACAGTCGCTTACTTTGTGCAAACATCATTAGTGCCACCGTTTTCCCAGGAACATAAAGGGGGAAAAAAAAAGAAAAAAGAAACAAAGCAGGAGTGAGACGATATGAAAAAAATGTCTAAGACGTACGGCATATATGAGAATACCATTTATTACTTGATACGTCGCATGAGCTACAAATCAATATCTCCAAAACTTAAAAGTTTTCTTATCTTGTTGTCACTTGTCAAAGCTAGGAACGGGCGACATCAAAAAAATTTGCAACAGCATTCTTCAAATCAACCTAGGATTCTTATTTGCAAATAACTAGCTAAAAACTAATTTTGAATTTTTTTAAAAACAAACATGAGGTGCGATGAAGTATGCAAATGAGGCATTTTAACATAAAAATTATTATATTTATTTAGTTTTTCTAAAATATATAATTTTACTTTAAAACTTTCTGTTTAACTTTAAGTTTATACATAAACATTTAGTAAACACTAAAAAAAAGATTTGTAAAACAACATTTTTACAACATTTCTGTCTCCTTGTGCTCAAATTTATAAAATGTAAATATAACACTATAAACTACTGTAGAGAAGCTACATAAGCCTAATTTATTACCTCTGTGCTGAGTTATTTTCTGATGTTAACATATAAATAACCCCACACATCAGCACGCTCCACACCTGACTGTGCGCTTCCCCCTGGGGTTATAATCACGTGACGCCCTGAGAAACCGAGGAGCGAGGCGAGACAGATGGCTACCTAGCAGCAGACAGCGGCATCGCTCCGCTGCGTTCGCACTCTGGAATACAGTAGGGTGCAAAACGCAGTGCTGACATCATCAAGACCTGATGTCCAAACACACACACACACACACACACACACACACACACACACACACACATTTTAGTAGTTTGAAAGTATTTTGCACTGAGGTGAAGCAATTTGATTTAACGGAAATATCAGGATTTTCAAGGACATTTCTACAGTACAAGATATAAATCAGTATTATAACTTACAGGTTTTGAAACAGTGTCTCAATAACAAACTACGTTTTTTCTTTTTTTTTATTTATCTTTCTTATTTTTTCCTTTTTATTTTGTACCTCAAGCATCTCATTGATAATACGATACTTATTGATGGTGTAAATTCTATTCATTTTTGAAGATATTCACAAATTGTATACAATTGTATTGTATTTTTTCTTTTTTAGTTTACAAAAAAAAAAAAATTATATATATATATATATATATATATATATATATATATATATATATATATATATATATATACACGCACACACGCACACACTCAAAAGTTTGGGGTGACTTTCTAACTCCATGATGGTTCCTGATTTTTATTTCTTTCTACATTGTAAAGGAATGCTGAAGGCGTCCAAAAAATGCATTAATCTCCTTTGAACAGTTAATGGTGAGATGTTTCTGCTACTTCTGCTCTGTAAAGACTTCATAACGCCTCTAATCTGAGGTGCTGTTAATTGGTTATTTTTCAGGCTGATAACTCTAAATGAACTTCTCGTCTGCGGCAGAGGTAGGTTTTGGTCTCGCCCTCCTGGGACGGCCTTCGTGAGAGACAGTTTCATTATGGTGCTTGACGGATTTTGCAAATGCACTTGACAATACTGTTCTTGCAAGAACTATTACAGAAAGGCCGACCTCTGTGTCTTAAAATAACAACTAACTGTTGTGTTTGTTGTTATGTAATTACCTAATCCCATATGTGTTATTTTATCGTTTTGAAATCCCCAGTATTGTTGTAGAAAATAAATCACTAAACAAAAACAAAGAAATTTGCAGTTGATCCTAAACTTTTAAGCGATAGTGTATATGATTATATTAAATGCATTACAATATTAATAACATTACAATTTTACACATTTTCATTTTAGAATTTTAAGTAAAGTTTAAAATCACAGCAGCAGCTTCTTGTTTTTTTTTTATCTATATTTATCTCTCTTTTTTATCTTTTAAAAAATATCGTTGATTAGCCAACATTTAATGTCAGTGGAAATATTAATTATTTCGATTTTTTAAAAATAACTAAAAAAAGTAAATGTTCTAAAATTTACATTACATATTTTAGAATTCATAAATATTAAACATCACATCAGCAGCTTTGTGTGCTAATTAAATTTTACATCTTTAATACTTTTCATCCATTATATAAAACTTAATTGTGTAACAATTATTACATCTTCTTCCTTGTCTTTGGGCTGTTCCCTTTCAGGGGTCGCCACAGCGAATCATCTGACTCCATCTAACCCTATCCTCTGCATCCTCTTCTCTCACACCAACTAACTTTATGTCCTTTCTCACTGTATCCATAAATCTCCTCTTTGGTCTTCCTCTAGACCTCCTACCTGGCAGTTCCAACCTCAGCATCCTTCTACCGATATATTCACAATCTCTCCTCTGAACATGTCCAAACCACCTCAATCTGGCCTCTCTGACTTTATGTCCAAAACATCTAAGGTGGGTTGTCCCTCTGATAAACTCATTCTTAATCTTATCCATCCTTGTCACTCCCAAAGAGAACCTCAACATCTTCAGCTCTGCTACCTCTAGCTCTCCCTACCTGTCTTTTCTTCAGTGCCACTGTCTCTAAGCCGTAGAGCATCGCTGGTCTCACCACTGTCCTGTACACCTTTCCTTTCATTCTCGCTGATACTCTTTTATCGCACAACAATTATTACATGATGGTTATATTAATTTTTAAAAAATATATTTTCAAAAATTATACTTAATACAAATAATAATATGATAAAAATAATATAAACAACTTTGCTTAAAGTCCAGACTTAAATCGATCCTTAAACAGGCTGTTCATGCTTGAAAACGCCCCAATGTGGCTAAATTAAATATGTGGGCCAAAATTCCTCCATGCCGATGTGAAAGACTCATTTAGTATTTAGTTATTGCAAACGCTTGATTGCAGCTGTTGCTGCCAAGAGTGGAACAGCCAGTTATTAGGTTTGGGGGCAATTACTTTTTTTTTTTTTTTTTTTTTTACATAGGGACCGGTAGATTTGGATAAAAAATTTTGCCTTAATAAATGAAAGTACCATTTAAAAACTGCATTTTGTATTTACTTGGTTTATCTTTTGGATGGACAAATACTAATAAACTAAACACAAAACAACAAACTACCAGATACATAAGAAGCCTATAAATAAAGCATATAAATCACAAGTAAAAAAGGATTAATTTCACTTATTAGGTTAATCGCAGTGCAACATTGATATAAAGTTTCATGTGTGGCAAAGAGACAACATTGTTAATTGTGCAAAGAACAGCATGAAAGTGATACTGAAACGGAGTCTGCATGTAATGGCAAAATCTGTAATAATAAGATGTGGTGGGCAAACCCTGAAGCTAACAGATGAGAGAGTAACGCAGGTAGAACCGCGATGTGTATAGTATAGGAGCCTAGATCTCCGAGTCCACATTCCCATGGCCCTGTAGAGAGGCGTGGAAGAGCCGAACAGTTCTCACGACAAAAGATTTCCTGAGTCTGTCAATCAAACAGCTTTGTGATGTTCAAAATCAGGAAGAGAGTGAATATGAGAGATTTACTCCAAACCTGTTTCACTCAAAGCAAGGACGCTCCAAGTTCCACCCTGCAATAATCTCACTGGAATTTTAAAGTAAACACTTTCCCTCTCTGTCCCTCTCTCTCTCTCTCCCCCCATCTGTTCAGCTGTCCAGCTTCCCAAGTTCACACAGCACCCGAGAGACGAGACCTGGAATCTAACACATTTAAACACCAATGCTAAAACATGTGGAATGCACTGAGGATTAAGTACAGAGTTTAAGTCAGTGTTTAATTACACACCCGAGAGGGAGAGAGAGAGAGAGAGAGAGAGAGCCAGGGGGTTTAAAGTTGAGTGACCAGAAGCAGATTGGGAAAGAGCGTCAACTGATACCTCATGAAGAGACTAAGAGAAGGCAGAGGGGGAGTGACAGAGAGAGAGAGAGAGAGAGAGAGAGAGAGAGAGAGAGAGAAAGAGAGAGATCTGACACAGCAGTCTTCCTGGAACAGCACAGAACGAACTAAAAGCAGAGGTCACTTCACTCCAACCAGGCGTGATGAACAAATGCTCTCTGAAGTCTCTGGAACTCAGAATCTGGAGCACAGTGCGCACGTCCTCTGCACATGTCTTTAATCATTTAACAATAAGAAAACATCTCCTAAATAATACACAATCATTTACTGGACTGAAACTTTTAAACTTTTAACATTTACGTTTAACCGCGGTATGTCTTCAGCATGATTTGTAGGTGTCCCACACTAGACTCGTACATGTCCCAGACTCAGCTCATAGACCTGTCTGCCCCAAGAACCATGTTCCCAAGAACTGCCTTCCACATTCCTGACTCAAATGTCCCCTATCGAACAGACTTATGTCTTACATGTTCACGCTTGTCCCCAAAATCGGCTCTTGTTGTCCCAGCTCCCATTTGTGTTCACAGACTTTACTTATACATGTTCCCGCACTTCCCCAGAGTCCTAAATGTGACAGACATGGCATGTCTCCTGTGTGTCCACAGCCTCGACACCTGCATGTTCCCCATCATCTCCTCAGACTGCTACATATCTCAGACTTGTTGAGGTCTCCAGGGACTTGCGCCCTCTGCCTCGACGTGTATGTGTATGTCCCTGAGCCCTCCACGTGTCGCCCGGTCCCGACCCCCTACGTGTCGCCCGGTCCCGACCCCCTACGTGTCGCCCGGTCCCGACCCCCTACGTGTCGCCCGGTCCCGACCCCCTACGTGTCGCCCGGTCCCGACCCCCTACGTGTCGCCCGGTCCCGACCCCCTACGTGTCGCCCGGTCCCGACCCCCTACGTGTCGCCCGGTCCCGACCCCCTACGTGTCGCCCGGTCCCGACCCCCTACGTGTCGCCCGGTCCCGACCGCTTCTCTTCCCATGGTTCTATGTCCTGGGCATTAAATATCCCATACCCTCATGTCTCATGTTTATGTCAAGTCTGGTGCATCAAGAGAACACAAACAATGAAAAGTATTATTGCAATAATGAATAACAAGACACATAAAAGCCGTCAGATGATTAGTGTCTGGACGGAGTTTAAAGAGAGGCCGTGTGCAGATTCATTAAACTTTCAGAACACCTGCAAAGTATCATGAGGTCTTGACTTCTCCTCAGAACACTCAATCACTGGATGTCCAAGCACACAGGAATTTCACTCGGCAGACGAGCGCAAAGCAAAGCAAGGGGACCAGATTTAACTGTTTTCTATCGATCATTAGATGATGAGAGGGTCATGATGATGAGGAAGTGTGTTTCTCTGAAACCGAATGAACCTTTAGACAGACAGGGGACAGGAGAAGTCTCGCTGTGACTGCAGGACGGGGGACGATGAGCGCTGGGACAGTTCTGTCCGGTTCGTCTGACCAGGGATGGTTATGACTTGACAACACTTTTTTAACCACACACACTTCCTGAAGTTCACAAATCTGACTGACTGACTGACACACACACACACACACACACATATATATATATATATATATATATATATATTTGGGTTCATGGGACATGCAGAGGAAACATTGTGACCAGTCTCCGAGATCAATTAAAAATAAAAATAAAAAGAGGGGAAAAAAGAGACGGACAGAGGGAGCGTGCCATGTGCACGCGCGTACTAAACAAACAAATAAATAAATAAATAAACAAGAGCGGGACGCCGAGCCAGAGTTTGCACTTCTGCAGGTTTAAAAGTGACGTCGCGTCTCCGGAACCGCAGTGAAAGTGTCAGACTGTCGGAAATCATTTAGTTTAATTATAAAAGTTATAAAGAAAGGAAGGAATAATAAAGCAAGCGCGCGCAAGAGAGAGCGCGCGCGCGAGAGAGAGAGAGAGAGAGAGAGAGTGTGTGTGTGTGTGTACTCACTCGGAGTTAAAGCCCTCCTGCCCTCCTGCCCTCAGTCTGCGCTGAAACTGCCCCTCACACACTCACACACACACATTTCTCCGACTTTTACTCCATGACTCGGCCGGAGTTTCTCTTCCTGCAGGACGAACAGCGGAACCTCCGTGTTTACTCCGCGGCCGGAAGTGCCCCCGCTCCTGATTGGTCCGCGCTCTCACCAAGAGGCGGGGCTCGGCCACCATGCTGCGATTTGATTGGCTAGAGACTAATCGATCACTCGCCACACCTGTCCTCTCCCCGGAAAAAAAAAAAAAGTACAAGTCCCGTGATTAATTATAGATAAAGTAACCAGTGAGAAAGAAAGAAAGAGTGGAGGAGAGAGAGAGAGAGAGAGAGTGAAAGCCAGAGCACAAAGGAAGGACAAAGAAAAGAAGAAAATAACATGATAACGAGAGAGAGAGAGAGAGAGAGAGAGTGGAGGGAAAAAGGAAGGAAGGAAGGACAGGAAGCAAATTTTTTTTTAAATGACAAGGAAAGGGAAAGAATGAAAAAAATGAAGAAAATTATTTTTATTGAAAAGTGAAGGAAAGATTCCCGGCCAGGCTCGATTCCCGTCTCTGTGTATATGGAGTTTGCATGTTCTCCCCGTGTTTGGTGGGTTTCCTCCGGGTTCTCCGGTTTCCTCCCACAGTCCAAAGACATGTAGGTTAGGTTGATTGGCGTTCCCAAATTGCCCGTAGTGTGTGAATGAGCGTGTGTGTGTGTGTGTATGTTTTTGTGCCCTGCGAAGGCTTGGCACCCTGTCCAGGGAGTAACCCCGCCTCGTGCCCTAAGCCTCCTGGGATAGCCACCAAAACCCGCCCCCCCCCAACCCCACCCCGCGACCCTGAATACAGGATAAAGCGGTATAGAAGATGAGTGAGTGAGTGAGTGAAAAAAAGATGGGATTGGGACAGAGAGCGATGAAGGAAGGAAGGAGAGTGAGAGAAAAAAAGAAGGGGAGACAGAGAGGAGAAGACAAAATGAGAAAAAAAGTAAAAGAGGGAGAGGGGGGGTTAAAGTGTGTGGGAAAGTGTAAAAAGATGGAGAGACGAAAGAAAGAAGGTGAGGTAGGATGCAAAAAGATAAATGATAAGGAAAGGGAAGAAATACATTAATAAGATAAAGAAAAATAATTTAAAACAAAGAGAAAAGAGAGAGGGGGGGAAATGTGTAAGAGAAAGTGTAAATAAGAATGAGTGGAAGGAAAGAAAGAGAGATAGGAAGTAAAAAGAGCAAGAAAGAGGGAATGTGAAGAGGTGTACAAAAAGCGAGGGTGAAAGAAGGAAAAGGGACAGAGAGGAAGAAAAGAAAGTGTGTGTAAAAGAGAGTTTAAATGGGGAAAAAGAAAATATAGAATGAGATAAACCATAATAAAGAGAGACAAACCCAAAATAAGAATAGACTATAACA
The DNA here is from genome assembly GCF_024256425.1 of Clarias gariepinus. Classification (NCBI taxonomy): domain Eukaryota; kingdom Metazoa; phylum Chordata; class Actinopteri; order Siluriformes; family Clariidae; genus Clarias; species Clarias gariepinus. The sequence continues at coordinate 29,499,798 of NC_071113.1, forward strand.
GTGGTAAAGTGGTGTGTGTGTGTGTGTGTGTGTGTGTGTGTGTGTGTGTGTGTGTGTGTGTGTGTGTGTAGTTGCGTGCTCTGGGTGTCAGTTATAATGAAATCATTATCTAGTAAATAAACACTTCTTTTGCCTAAAGGGGTACTTAGTGGGTGTGTGTGTTGGGTGAGCCTGTGCATGGTGTGTTTGTGTCTGTCTGGTTTGTCTCTGTGTGTGTGTGTGCGTGTGCGTGTGTGTGTGTGTGTGTGTGAGAGAGAAAGAGAGAGAGAGAGAGAGAGATTCCACTGTACAGACTGGTTTAACAAGTTTCCCACAATAAGGCCATATCTCCTCCGGACTTTACAAGCTACAGAAACAGTTCTACCATAAACACCTGCTCTCTCTCTCTCTCACACACACACACACACACACACACATAAGGGATATTATAGAGCAACTGAATCTGCACTTTCTAAAATAAACACTGCTCTGACTAAACACTAAACACACAAAACAATGATCCCTGATAAAGAGAGAACAGGATCGCTTCTCTTTTATACACTACAGAGAGGAAGAGAGATAATAAGAAAGGAAATGGAATGAATGGAAGATGGAAGAAGTATAAGCGAAAGACGGAAAGAAAAGTAATAAACTGGAAAGAGGAAAAGAAAAATTGATAGAAAAATGAGAGAATAGAGAAAGAGAATGAAAGGGAGATATTGTAGGCAATATGAAAGAAAATAAAAACAACAAAAAAAAGGAAAAAGACAAGAAGGAAGAAAAGAACAAATAAAAAGAAAGAGAGGGATGAAGAAAAAAAATAAGAGAAATAAAAATGCAAAAGAAATTAAAGAATAATCCTGAATGAATTCTGATCAAACGCTTGTGCTGCTGCTGCCGAGCTCCCTCTAGCGGCACTGAGCGGTAACACAGCAGCCTCAGACACCCATCCAACATTGTCTACTGTACATCTAATTACCTTTTTCTTTTTCCGAATGAACGAATATTATTATTATTATAAACCATAATTTAATAAGAAGTTTATTTTGTGGTAAATATTTATATAGGACTTTCCTGCGCTCACATTTCACCAGTTTATTATTGAATTTATTTTCATGTATATGCACAGACACAAGCAAAGCTACACATACCAGAGCCAGAGCTACCAGAATGGATTTAATCCTGTATTAAATAACAGCTGAATTATCATATAACTTCCAAAATCTTTTCTTTCTGGTTTCTTGGTTTTTATCAGAGGTGCTAATATGAAAGTGAAGCTTGACAATGTCTGCATTTTGTAAGTAGACGTAGTAAAAGTAAAGTGATATCCACCTCCTGACCAATCAGATTACAAGTTGAGTAAGAAAAAACGAGCATGAAGGTCAAAGTGATGGAGAAAATGGGTGGTGTATAAGGAGTTCCACTCATCTTTATTACATCTGCATTCCTGAGAATTATACATCTTATGAAAAGAGCAAGATACAGTAGGCGAGTTAGCATTATGAACGCTCTGTTCCAGTTATAGAGTCATCACCATCGTCACTAATAGCTGATTAAACCGCTTTTAAGATGGTTTGATGTGGTGAAAAGATCTGGTGTGTTAGAAACAGTACTGGCAGGCAGCCGTGTTCTCTCCCCTGGGTGAGCTCCCTCTCATGGGTGTAGTGATGGGTGTCTTTACTCACACATACTGAGGAACATCTCCCTCATACATATTGAGGAACATCTCCCTCACACCTGACCTATGCACTGTTTTGTCTTCATTAAAGAGTAAACTTTGAGAATCCTAACACTTTTACCTTCAGCATGTTGCTGGTGGACACAGGTCCTCCTGGAAAGATCTTCTCGATTTTGACCACGGGCTGCACTCTGGACTCGATGTCACCAGAGATACTGATCTCTGTTCATTACAGATTTCACATTAGTGCACAAACTTTAGCAAACAAATGTGGAAAGAAGCGGCTACACAACAGAGTGTGTAAGAGTGTACAAGAGTATGTTAACAGGCTGTAAGCTACGCTGTTGAATTCTGGATTCTGATTGGTTAATAAGTGTTGATGAATCTTTAGGCTTTTGTTCTAAAGGGTCATTGTTTCTATGGTAACAACTTAAGCACAGGAACTCATTTCATGGATGCTCCAGATAATTTATTTAAAAAGCTATCATTAAAATTAACACGTATGCTCCATGCTCTACGTATGGAAGGAGTCTCCAGTGTCAGTGCTTTGTAACATTTAGAGGTAAAGCTGTAACTTTTCTGACATGATTAGTACAAACAAAAGAAATAAAGTTTATATTTTGTGCTTTCTTGGTATCATGATTAGTTTGATTTTTTCTATAAAAAAAAAAACCTTTAAATGAGAAAAGAAAAAGAGCCTCGCGAGGAAGTGACTTTTTATAGCTGCTATAACAAAGTGATAACACTGTCGCCCTCGGCTTGCTCACCAGGGACTATCTGACCATTTTGATTCATACACATTCAAATTCCATACAAACTTAAATAATTCTTTTGATTGTGTAAAGCTGCTTTGGGACAATGCTAATTGTTAAAAGCACTATACAAATAAAATTGAATTGAATTGAATAACAGGAACAAGCTTACTTTATGGACGTTCTACATGATTAAACGTAACTACAAATGGATAAATTGCTAGCTTTGTGATATAAAAAGAATATGCTGCTTCAGGACATGCTGTTACTAAAAATGATGAAAAAAAAAAAACAAGAGCGCAGATTTCCTCAGGCAGTGAGCGCTTGGTTTTGCTGATGCAGACCGTTTTGAGTTCATACTCCTGATCATTTCCATGCTCCTGCGCTTGTTTTTCCTCACAGTGTCCCATAGAGGGCCCTGCAGTGCTGTGTGATCTCCTGAGAGGACCGAAAACCTGAGACAGTGGTGGTCTCTTGTGACGAGGAGTATCCACAACGGTAAAGAAAACATCTCATCCAGCCGTGCATCCATTTCGGAAAGGGGACCGCCCCCTTGACGAGGTCGGGTTTTCCAAACTCGTCCTGACCTCGTCGTCTGTTGTGGAGACTGGAGAGTCTGAATCTTGCATCAGTAACCAGTTCGGAATCATTAAAGATCTGGATCTGGATGGTTTTAGGGATTCTAGGGAAGTCTATGGGAATGTCCAGCAGAGGAGTGAAGGACACATGGCTAGGTTCCTCCGTCAGGCTTTGCGTCCGAGACTCCGCACGAAGACGCTGTAATTGTTCCAGCAGCCGGTTTTGCCTGTCCACGTCCTCGGCTGCTTGGAGCTCGAATCCACCCTGCTGATCTAAAACGCATATGTGCAGTACTCTGGAGCGTTTCGAATCAAAAATGCATAAAAGTCATTAATTTGGTTCTAATCCTGGGACTCAACTGGTACTGGTGTGATGAGGTGCCGCTTGGGGGCGTGGCCTGCTTTGGGAGAGCGCAAAGGGGATGACTGTCCTACAAGGAAAAGAGGAAATAAGACAACAAAAAAAAAACGCTCATCGAGCTCACTCAGGTCAGGAGCTGGTACGAGCTACAGTAGCTTGGTATTTTTGTACTTACGAGAGCGTCGCTTTAAAATGTCATACGCTTCCTCCTCAAAGGGTTTCACCATGATGTTAAACTGCTAAAGATCCTCTTTAGGGACAAGCATTCTGAAATCAGGAGTGAAGAAGAAGCAACTCAGGAGACGTAACCTGTTCTGGTCATAGGATCCTTAAGCTCAGTTAATGCTTTCACAAATTTTTGCTCTGATGCACTTCGTAGTCACAAACTGTGATAATCAATGGGTAGTCATCATATGCCAGCATGAAATCATGGGTCAACAGGGTGCATCAGGGTGACCTGTATCGAAACACACTCGCCAGCAATGACTTCGATTACGGCTTTATTGCTATTGACCTGTAGGTCCGTCGTAGATCCAACTCTATGTTTACACAACATGATTCGCTATCATTCGTGACTTTCATATTGAATCGTATGCAACATACTGTAGCAGCACCATGTCATGTGACGGCAAGGCTTCTTCCGGTATAACAGGTCAAAAGATTCTTACATTATCGTCATTATCTGCTTCCTTACTGTACCAAATCATGGTCATTTTCCGTGCTATTACATAGCGCCAGCTTCGTACCTTATTGAGTGGCAGGACAGAATGTTGAAAAATTTGTAAAAGTGTGAACTTTAATGCATTACACTTAGCAGACACCGAGCAGCTCCACGTTGTATTGTCTTTATAGTCACCTGATCTCCCTCAGTAATAGAAGCTTCTCCGGTCCATCAAGAATAGCCAGCAGGGGGAGCACTAGCGACTTCAACTCTCGCTCCACTGTATACTAAACAAACAGAAAAGAATCTTATATACTAGTACACCTATAAATCAACTACATTTGATGGAGGAAAGGTGAGTGATGTCACACATTATTACCCGCGTACAGATCTCCACGAGCACGGCTACGTCTTCCTCCTCCAGCAGCTTCCTGGCCATGTTCTCCACCTGAGTGAGCACTTCCTGATCGGACACCCTGCTGCTCGTCGTACCTTCAGCCGTAGATTAATTATGAAAAAATCTGTTCTAAAGAATGCTATTTAATCTAAACTCACACTACATTACCATGACCGAGCTCATTTCGGGATGGTGATTTTGAACGCTCTGTGGACGAGCTCCTTTTCCAAAGTAGGCCGAGGAATGTTTTGGAATGCTGCAATGAGATCCCACTGTGTTCTTTTCCTTCCTTTTGCTTCCTCTGCTCTTCTTCTGTACATGTGTGTTTTAAAAAAACAGGAAATGCTCATTGTAATGCTCGATGTAATGTCATTGATTGATAAAATCTGGATTAAGGATATTTAATCCCCCATGCAGCCCAGTCTCCCCCACATCGCCCCCCCCCCTCCCCCTCCAATTTGAGCCTGTCTAAAAGCAGCCCTGATGGTGAGCTACTCATTCTGTTTATTATAATATTTCCATAGCTGAATTGTAATATTTTTATTACTGGAACAATAGACAAAATTTGTGTATGTAGACATGTTGGGGGTCTGTTTATTGAAAATGTAACATTTTATTTTATTTCTGTTCAAAAGAACAAAATAAACTAAATGATTCTTTAAAAAATTTGAATTTTGATGAACAAGATTCAAAGAACCGAGTCACAAAAATTATTCAATCCTCTCATATCTTCTAGTCTGAGTCATTCGTTCTTTTGAATCTATTTCACTGCATAGCATCTATGGGACTTACGTGACAAAAGAACGAACAACTTGGGACTAGAAGACTCATTGAGAAGAACGTTCACGTGACAAAAGACGACGATTCAGAATAAAAAACTCAAAGGTAAGTACTTATTTCTGTTTCTTGTATCCTGAATCACTGAGTCACATTAAAGACTCGCTCAAAAAGAACAAATCTTTCATGAACAACCCATAAAAAACTAAAAAACACTACAGGCAGATTAGAAAGAGGCAAGTGAGCTGGAGACAGGCGGGGAAACACTGACATATATAATTATAATAATATACTAACTAATGGCACTGTCTAAAAAGGAAAGTAGACTGTGAAAACAGTTAGCTCGGAATCGACAGACTTATGTCGTACTATATATTATTATAATATACATTATATTATATACGTAATGTGTACTGTATGTTCATTCTTCCCTCTGGGAACACAAACCCAGTGTGTCTCATATGTTCAAAGCAGTGTTGGGCAAATAACACAAATACTTTACTTAAATAGAGGTAAAGATACCCTAGATAAAATCTTACTTTCAAAAGTAATTTATAGTTTTAACTGATTAGTACAGAGAGAGTACTTGAGAGTACAAAAGTAAAATTCTTTAAATGTACTTAAATATCAAATACACTGAGCTTGAATTACTGTAGCTCACATTAGTCTTTAAGTCATAGTGAAAGCCTCTCTCTTTCTCTTTTTTAGATTGAGTACAGAGTACAGATTGCTCCTTACTCCCTGCTCTGTTTGCAGGAAATGTTTGTGAAGGGAACTTCCCTCGACAAAATTCCACCGTTTAGAACAGCCTGCGAAGTCACACAGGAATTCAATTAAGATTTTCTCTAAACAAGATATAAATAAAATTAAAACTGAGTATCTTACATTTCCGGTTTCATCCAAAACTAAAAAATTCCATTATAAAATTCTCAACAATATCTATACATCAAATGAGCCCTTAAGGAAAAGATTCAATGTGGATCACAATAATTGTGTTTTTTATGAGGCTAATATAGTCACTTATTCATCTTTTGTGATTTTAGGGATGATATGCATGATTGGTTGGTCACTAAAATATAGTGGAGTAAAAAAGTATTTGATATAAAAAGCGGAGTAACAGTGGAGTAAAAAAGTATTTTATATAAGAAGGATATCAAAAAAGTATTTAGTCAGCCACCTGGGGCTAAGGAAGCGTTACGGTTAGGTTCAGGGGCTCGGGTAGGGTTACGTTAGGATTTAGGGCCTGGGGAAGGCTGATCGCTCTCCGACTCGTGTGCGACCTCGAGGCCTCTTCCTGGGCATGGGTCCCGCCTTACCCGCGGTGTGGAGGTACCGCCGCGCAGTAGGGTGTCCAGAAGAGAGTATGGTCAGAATTTCAGGAGACAGTAGCAATTACAGGGTTCCAAGCACCTGGGGCACTGGTAAATGGACTGCCAGCCCCCGCACAGCCTCCGGGCTGCCCAGGAAGCTACGGGAGCTAGAAAGCTCGGGTTCATGCTCCCCGGCGTGGTCCCCTTCACGCCTCAGTCTGGTAGATCGGACGATTCCCGCTAAGGGTAGGCGCCTGCCCGTGGTAATTCCAGCTCCAATAACATATATTAAAGTTGCTGCAGTTTAAAAGCTCGTAGTTGGATTTAAACAAAGCATTGGGCTCTTGCTCGGTGTGGGCCATGCACATGCGTAAATAAACCTGCAACAGCTCTATAACATCTAGACTGACAAATTGTGTTGGCTATATATTACATTTGGGTGAGAAGGGTACTCCCGGTTCAACTCGGTGTGTGCCCAACGTGCAGGGGTGCACACTTAAATGACAGCACGACCAAATTCTCGCGTCGAGGTAGGGTTGAGAGCCAGCTTTGGCAGTGCCTCCCCTTCTCTTGGCTAGGCGTCACCTATGTGCGGAGGTGTTCGATGAAGTAATATGCTCTGGTCCCATCACAATGAGACGTGGCAACATAGCTTACAGCAGGTTATGGTCGCTGAACCGCTGGATGTCCAGGTGGTGCTCCGAAAATAATGTGGGCTTCATAGACAATTGGAAGACCTTTGAGGGCAAAGCTGGCCTGTTAGGGCGGGACGGTGTCCATCCCACTCGGAAAGGTGCTGCTCTCATTTCCTGAAGTATAGCTCATAGTCTCAGAAGACGCCTAGTTAATCGGTGACAATCCAGAGCCCTAAAACCAACAGGCTAAACCAACCGTCTGCTAGCTGCATAGAGTCGTCAGTCGTCACGCAGGGTTCATTATATTGAGACTGTGTCTGTTCTCCGAGCTAAGCAAAACTGTAGAAAGACTCAGAAAGTCTGTTATAGTAATTTAATTAACATAAAGGCCACAAATTTGGATCTTATTGAATGCGCAGCCGGCACCTCTGATCTAAGCTAGGACTGTTAAATATTAGATCTCTTGCATCTAAAGCAGCTATTGTTAATCAAATTATCACGGATCAGAAGTTTGATATACTCTGGATTAAACAGGACGAGTAAGTAGCTCTAAATGAAGCTAGTCCTCCTGGATACAGCTACATACACCAGCCTCGGTTAACTGGTAGAGGAGGAGGCGTCGCAGTTATTCACAATGATAATCTGTCTATTGTACAAAAACATGGACACAAATTTAATGCATTTAAAGTTCTCTATAGTAACATAACAAGTGTAGCTACAAATATTAGGTCTGCTCAGTTGATCCCGATAATTATAATTTACAGACCTCCAGGGCCGCACACAAATTATGCTCGTAATTTAAAGATCCACTGTAATATAATTTTCTTAAAGATGTCTCTTGCTATTTTGTTTATAAGTACATTGGTTTCCCATCTTTGTTATACTGTCCCACATTTTTGTGGTGTTGAAGTCGTACTGCATGGATGTAATCTATTTCGCATCTACAGCTTTTAGTTCTCACATGAGTTCAGTTCTGTATCCACACACACCCAACACAATCATTTAAAAGAGTGTAGAGACACATGCGAGACATTCATTATTTAAGATAAATTATTTTAGTATTTTAGATAAATATGGACCATGTGTGCATGGCGTTTGCATGTTCTCCCCATGCTTGGTGGGTTTCCTCTGAGTACTCCGGTTTCCTCCCACAGTCTAAACACAGGCAGATTAGGCCGCTCTGCATTCCCAAATTGCCCGCAGGGTGTGAATGAGTGCATATTTGAGCTCTGCGATGGGAATAGGTTCCAGGCCCTCGCGACCCTAAATACAGGATAAAAGGGTAAAGCTGATGAGTGAGTCAGTGAGGGGATAAATATGAATCCAGCATTCTTACACTGTTCTATAAAATATTCTGCTGTGAAAATATTAAACAGGACAATATCTTTAATGTAAGCTCAGCTTTATTACTTTATGTAATTGACTATTATCCTTAGACAAGGTGCCAATTTTTTATTTATTTATTTAATTTAACCAGGAAGGTCCTATTGAGTTACAGTAACTCTACTCCCAGGGAGTCCTGGCCAAGAGTGGCGGCTAGTTACAAGTACACTAAATACAATGGACATACAACCAAATACAATAACAAAAACCCCAGAGGAACAAACAACTACAAGAACACAAGTCTAACATGAATCTTAGACTAGAAATCAATGATATCACACTTCAGCAAGCACATAGTACAAAGTACTGTAGATATGAGGGCACCAAATTGAAAGCAATGGCACTTTTCTGTAAGTGTTGATTTTAAAATGTTTTTAAAAATATTAAAAGATGGAAGTGATTCTAAATTTAAGATGTTTTGAAGATCCGGACATGTGGTGCATAATAGGAAAAAGATGTTTTTTTTACCAAGTTCTGTTCTTAATGAAGGAGTGACTAATAATATCTTATTTGATGACCTTGTACTGTAAACACTCCTATGATATGTAAGCAGATTTGAAATATATTGAGATAATTTACCCATTAGTCCTTTTGCAATAAATATCAATAAATTACATTTCCTTTTAAAGGAGAGAGAGGACCATTGTACCTCTTCATACAAGATGCAGTGGTGAGTCCTAGCAGCTGCACCTGTAATGAAATGCAAGGCTGAGTGATATAAAACATCTACAGTAGCTTTTTCAGTGAAAAGCAAGAGGAGTGCATATACACTAAGTTCGGGGGGAACTTTCTAACTTCATGATGGTTCCTGATTTTAATTTCTTTCTACATTGTAAAGGAATGCTGAAGGCGTCCAAAAAAAGCATTAATTTTCTTTTGAACAGTTGATGGTGAAAATTGGTCATTTTTCAGGCTGATAACTCTAAATGAACTTCTCGTCTGTGGCAGAGGTAGGTTTTGGTCTCGCCCCCCTGGACCTTTATGAGAACCAGTTTCATTATGGTGCTTGACGGATTTTGCAAATGCACTTGACAATACTGTTCTTGCAAGAACTATTACAGAAAGGCCGACCTCTGTGTCTTAAAATAACAACTAACTGTTGTTTTTATTGTTACGTATATAATTACCTAATCCCATATGTGTTATTTTATCGTTTTAAAATCCCCAGTACTGTGTCATCAGCATAAAGATGGACTTTTGTTGGACTTAGATCCATACCTATATTATTAATATAAATAGAAAATAAAACTTATAATACATTTAAGCTATAGAAGTAATGCTGATTTACTGACCGAGTCTTTTCTGCTTTCACTTCTTAATTAACTCAGTGATTGTAAGGATTTCTTGAATTTTGGTAGACCCCCTTTGGTCTACTCAGTGCTCCGCCTGTATTCTGTACACACACAAAGAACCAAAGAAAAGGTGGATGCAGGAGTGTTTACATCCAGTCTGAAATGCTTTTTAAAGATAAGGTAAAGAAGAACAAATTTAGGACTAGCTCTGCATTTACAAGCATTCAACAGTTTTACGACCTTTAACATAAACTACTATAGAATGTGTTTATTGAAAGTGCAGCTTGTGTCGTGGTAAAGAAAGACACTCTGTTCTCACGCACACAGAATATCATGAAAGACACTAAGAATTAAATATTAGAGAGTATCAGAGAACTGGAAGAGAGTTTTGATGATTCAGTTCATGCTACTCCACCCACTTCCCTTCATTCTCTCTCTTCCCCTCACTCACACACACACACTACATGTCAAATTCATGCCAGATAATTAAATACAGTATAAATAAAAGGAAAAACAAACAGTCAAACAACGAGCATACCGTCAGTGTGTGGCCAGTGTTACTGCAGGTCTGCGTTAAGGACTGTGTGAAGCTTTTCAGAGATGCTGGAATAGGCAGTTTCTCCAGACTTTGTGAAAATTCTTGCGGAGGCAGTTGAGACAGGATTTTTTGCATAGCTATGAGGAAGAGTGTTCCTGGATTTCTCCCAACTAGGTAGTTAAAAGTCTCCTCACCCAGAACATTGGACCAGCACTGCGGATCATTTTGCAGTGCGCTCTGCATTCCGAACTTCACCTGAGGCATGAACATGAGCAGGCTTTTAAGGCACATCTCGTTGGCATGTGTGTTCTCTTTGGAGGTCCAGAGCTGCTCGAGGGTGAGATCCAGTGGTGTCATACCGTTGTTGTCCTCAAGATGAGGTGAAGCCCCGTTTCCCAATAGCAGTAGGACAGCCTCTGAGTTTGACAGTTCACAAGCCAGATGGAGTGGAGTTTTGCCGTCCTTCTTGTGGAGGCATCCTTCTCCGTCCATGTACTTATGCAAGAGGGCATTTTATGTGCCACTTGAAGGATGAGAGACATAATGTCAATCCTGTCAAAGTGGACAGCCTGTACCAAGTGCAAGCAGCAAAAAGGCACTCCTGGCATGGCAAGAGCGCCGTATGAGAACTTATTCAGCAAGTATTGTGCGTAAGCTCGGTGGTCAGGCTGAATGGTAATGAAGAGCGCCTCGGATGGAGAGTATGTCCGTTGAAAGCCGTCATGATCCCACTTAAAGAATTCGATTTTGCGCATGTCCTCCAGCATCCACACAGGTTTATGGTTGCACACAGCTCGGTAAAACAGCTCAAGCTTCTTGTTCGAGTCCGCCATCCAGGCGACAGGAGAAGATATAGGCTACGCAGAGAAACGAAAACGCCTTTGGGCTGTTAGTGTTACAAGTCACAATCCCTCGTCTCACCAGAAAAAGTAAAGGCACAAACAATTAATACCTGATATGTTCATAAAAGAGGCGCGCTTGTCACTCTCACATGGTCGATGATTAGAAGGTCTCTGGAGCGCTCGATCAGTGCACGTACGTGATGTTCCTACTGTACATTGTGAGATCACGTTGCCTGTTGTCATGGTACCACCCAAACCACAAAGGACGCTACCTGCTGTGACGTCACGTGAGAGACGCCTGTGATGGAACTGCCCTTACAAACACAAACAGTACAGTAGGTTCTGTCCATATTTATATCCCCCCTCGACCTCCCCCCCCCCCCCCCCCCAAATGAGCCAATCATGTATTTATTTATCAATTCACAGTATCGCGATGTGTTGTTATTCCTGTCTCTGAAAGAGTTGCTTGAAATTTTCTATGGACTAAATCCGTGTGTTTATCAACAACGAAAAAAAAACAGCTCCGCTAGAAAAACACGTTCTCCAATGGTTAACATTTTCACCGCGGATATGGAGCAAGAGGTCCTGAATCCACTAAACATTGGACGTCGGATAGATGTGCAGATCATGTCTATATTGGGTCCGGCGGTCCATGAACAATTTTGAATTTTGAAATTCAATTATGAAATCTATTCGAGGTCCAAACTAGGTCCACTATTTGGACGTCCAACCATGACCCAACTTAAAAGTCATTTTGACGACCTAATCTGACTTATTTTTTTAGATGAAAATTAGCTTCCCAAAAATGACATGGAAAACACGTTCCACAGACGTCAACATTAGACGTGCGATAGACGTCGAAAAAAGACGTCGCCTGACATTACAAAACAACCCCATCAATGGACGGAGTGTATTCGGCTAATAATTATATACAAATATGTAAATATTTAATCTGTTATGTGAGATTACAGAGGTAATCCCCCCCAACACAGTCTCATAACATTTATTAAACCCTATATTGTACATTAAGGCTATGTGCAATTGTTTTTCAGTTCATTAGGCTTTTAGTTAACAAAGCAAATCTCTGGCTCATGTACATTGTATGCATAAAACACCTTTCATATATGCTTGTATCCTATTCCAGATTTAGTTTACTCATTGATTTTTATATTATTATTCACTCTTTTGGGGATTATCCCAAGATTTGAATTGTGACTGCTGGAATTAGTGCATTTGGCCACAAGAGCATTAGATCAGGAACTGGCATCCCAGTGGTGTTTACTGGGGTTGAGGTCAGGGCTCTGTATAAAACACCTAAGAACTTCCACTCCAAACTTCCATGTCTTCATGGAGTTTTGTTGGCACGGATGTTGGAACAGATTTTGCTGAGAAGGCATAAAACTACACAATGCAAAGACATTATATGCATGCATCAGTTTGTGGAAGGAAGATCTATGGGTTTGGTCTTCAGCAGTCCACAAACGTTTGGCCATTTAAAGTATTTTCATTTTGTTTTAATGTTTTAATCTTCTCCAGAGCAATAATTGTACTGCCAGACAACTTCTCAAGCAGTGCATTAACTGCAGACATTACACAACACAATACATCTTAGTTGTGAAGAACATCGTTGATGACCTCAGACTCGCTGCCTGCAGCCTTGCAAATGTCAGCTGATTCCCTTTCCACAGATGTTACAGTACAGCAATGTCAGGACTAAAGGGGTCATTGCAGCATTTCCACTCGCGCAAACTTTTCGCATCTTCTTGGGACGCCGTCGTTTTCGTCGAGCTGCGACTCGCCCTACTTTGATGTCTAGAACATTTTCAGCTTCACACAATACATCTCCTAGAGTGAGCTGGGACATATGACATCTTAAAACATTAGCACATTTCATAACACCCAATAATCCAGAATAATATGATTATGAGAAATAAACAATGAGCAAGGCATAAGACATATTGCTTTTCAAACAAGTCATTTATTATTTACTTTAGTCTAGTAGGCATAGTTGGTAAGTTAGAAAATAACTTATCAGTTAAAATAAAAATTAGAATCCATAACTGGATCATCATGGGAAAGCAGCTGAAGATCATGTCCTGGTCCCAGTCATGCTGGGGGCTAAATTGTCTTCTAGTGTAGACATGAGTAGAACAAACTTCTCTTCTCTTCTCTTCTCTTCTCACAGTGCACTCAAGTTCACATCTTTTATATATTTGGTTCTAGGTATATTTATGTACATTCTATGCAAATAAAAATTAATGTACATTTTAAAATAAAGAATATTAATTTAAATAAAAACATTTTGGTGTTTACTTTGTTTCATTCAATCTGAATAACGGTTCTTTTCACCACTATTTAGATTAACACCACTTAATACGATTTAAATTCAAGCATGAAGTGTTTTTATTTTTTGTCGGCTTAGACAGGCCGGGTAATTTTCATGAAGTCTTCACTACTGTATGTTCTTGTTGTGGAGATTTGCAGTGGTCTTATTTCTAGTTGTTTTGCTACAGTAATTAAGTAAAAATCTAGTATTATTTTGGTAAGTTTCTATAAGAGTGGAGAGATACAACGATCTAGCCACACTGAGAGCTTTTTTTATAGATCAGGATGCTCTCCTTCCATGCTGTTTGAAATACTAAATTGAGTTTAAATTTAGCATTTACTTCCCAATTTCCTACCAGTCTGTTTTAAAATGCGTGTGTGGTCATAAAACCAGGAAGCAAACTTCTTATCTTTAAGTATTTTCCTTTTAACTGGAGTTGCATTATCTAAAGTATACCAGAATGTTGACTATAAATATTCAGTCTCCTGATGGAGTTCTGCGGGGTCAGATGGTGATCCAATCAAAGTGGATAACTATGAGAGATTACTCAAAGCTGTGTGTGGTATTTGATGTCAATGTACGTTTAAAGTTTAATGCGGTATCGTGGTGCTGTGCGTACATTGTTACCATGATGCGCTTTAATTGAGACAAGATAGTAATCTAAAATAACTTCAGACTGTGGAATTGTAATTATATTTCTTATACTTAAGGATATTATTAAATCTAAAGTGTGACTTGCTTTATAAGTGGGTCCTACTACACACTGATTTACTTCTACTGAGTCCAGTATGGACATAAATGCTGTTCTCAGAGGGTCTTCTAGATGCTCAAAATGAATATTATTAATATCGCCAGCAATTACCGCTTTGTCTACAGAAACGCCCAGGTTTGAAAGGAAATCTGCAAATTCACAAAAAAAAAATTCAGGGTACGGCCCGAGGGTCTGTAAATGATCATCGCGACTGAGCTGACTTAATATATGTAGCTACACTTATGTTCATAAAGAATTTCAGATGCATTAAATTTGTTTCTGTGTTTTTGTACAATAAGACAGAATATCATTGTAAATAACTGCAATGCCTCCTCCTTTACCAGTTAGACGAGGCTGGTGTATGTAGCTGTATCCAGGAGGACTAGCTTCATTTAGAGCTACATACTCACTGTCTTTAATCCAGGTTTCTGTTAAACACAGTATATCACCCCAGTGAAAAAAAATACACTTTACTGTATTACAAATATATTGAAATCCTCGATAGTACATTGCAAATATACTAACAAAAAATTGTACCATCAGTTAATATATACAGTAAAAAGTATACTAACATCATGCTTTTACCAAATTTTGGAATAAAATTTACTTAAAAATAATTGTATTATAGTACACTTTTCAAAAATATATTATTGGAAAATATACTTTAAGTGAAAGGTTGGTCTAATTTCCAATGTATACTTATTTAAACTTGTTTTTAAATGTATTTTTGGTATATTTAAAAAAAATTTAAGGTACAGTATTAGTTTAAACCTGGTGTGTTGATTTTAGCTGTTACACAGAGACTGAAAACAGGCCGAGAGCTACGGAGCCATTATACCACAAGCAAAGTACATGAGATAGATATCTTAAATACCCGTTTATTTTCCCATTTTTCTACCTCTTTTATTGTTATCTGCATCTTGATGTTGATGTACTCTGTATTACTGCCTCTGATCCACAGTGCTCCATCATCTGCATATAGTGATTTTTCTATTGTTTCTTCTACTCCATCGAATATATATGATGCTGAATAATATTGGGCTACACATGCTTTCTTGTGGGGTGCCGTTTTCTACTGTGTATTTTTTTTTTTTTTAGTATTCTGTGCCCACTCTGACTTCTATTGTCCTATTTTCTAAAAAGTTCTTTATCCAACTATGCATTTTGCCTCTTGTTCCTCATTTGTCTAGCTTGCATAATAGACCTCCTTTCCAAAGCATATATCGTCAATATTGAAAAAGACTGGCATTACTGTTTCCTTATTTGTTTGTGCTTTTCTTATTTCAGATTCAAGGTTTAATATTGCGTCCATAGTACTTCTTCCTTTTCTAAATTCATTTTGGTATGGCGATAAAAGTTTGTTTATTTCTGGTGGTGCGTCTTTTTGTTACCATTCTTTCAATTGTCTTTCCTATTTGCGATGTGAGTGCAATTGGCCTGTAGTTAGTTGGGTCTGAAGCTTCTTTACCTGGTTTTAGTACTGGTATTATAGTGGCTAGTTTCTAGTCTTTGGGGATATTACCTGTTTCCCATATTAAGTTAAAAGAGGCTTATTATCAGTTGAATCCAGTTCTCTGTCATGTGCATAAGCATTTTGTAGCAGATGTCATCTCTCACTGGTGTTGTTAGCCGTGCCCTTGCTGTTGCTTTTTTAAACTCATGTATTGAGAATGGGAGGTCTAGTTCTTCTCTGTTGCTTTCCTTTCTTCTTCTTTCCTTGTGTTGAATTATTATGTTTTTCATATTCTCTCTCAAATAGCTGTTTTCTGAACTGTGTATGTTGACAAATGTTATGGCTAAGGCCTCTGCTTTGTTACTAATTGCAGTCCCATTATTGTACTGTAGTACTGGGATTTCATTTCTAGTTTTAATCCGTTCATTTTCATTATCATTTTCCAGATGTTTGTTAGTTGTGTCTCTCTTCCTATCGTGTTGCAGTACTGTCTCCAGTGTGTGCGTTTAGCAGTTCTTGTGTTTTTCTTGACTATCGCCTGTGCTTTCTTATATTGGATTAGTTTTTCCAGTGAATGGTGTTTTTGAAGTTGTTTGAATGCTTTAATTCTGTTTTTGACAGCCTTGCTACATTCTTTATTCCACCATGGTACGCATTTTCCTTTTCGTTGCACCTTTGTTTTTCGGAATCGTTTTGCATGATGTTTGGTTAATAATATTAGTTGTTCTGTTTTTAAGTTCTTCTATTTCTGTTATACTTTTAATTGATTCCTCCTTATATGTCATATCTATATTTGTTTTAAATTTCTCCCACTTAGCTTTCCCCAATATCCATCTTGGTATTTTATTTTCCCTCTCTTGTCTGCTGCTTACTCCTGTTTAATTAATATCGGATAATGGTCACTTCCCATTGTATAGTACTTTTGGGTGTTCCATGTACATATTCCTGTGATTTCCTTTGACTGTTAAGTCTATTGCACTCTCTGTGTTATGTGTACTGTTGTGTCTGGTTCCCTCGATGTTGTTTGTACATACGAGACCTCTATTTCTTATAAATTCCTCTACTACCTCCCCATTTGTGTCTGTTTCTCTGCTTCCCCAGAGTGTATTGTGCGCGTTAAAGTCACCACAGCATATAATGTGTTCTTCCCATTTTCCTATTATTTCTTCCAGTGTGCTGTTGTTTAATTTACATGGATTGTAGTAGTTTACTATGTAGTTATGCTGCGTTCCCGTCCATACTGCGACTGTTATTGTTTCATGTTCATTCTTGCTTTCCACTACTATATATTTAGTTCCTTATTCTCTTAGTATTGCTACTCCCACTCCGTTCCTTTTTCTCTATCTTTACTAATTGTTTTCTAATTTCCTAGTATCTTGTATTCCTATTTTGTTTTTAGCCATGTTTCTTGTTCGCATATAATTTGTGGTTTTTCTGGTTTGTCTGCTATGAATGTTTAAGTTCTTGTCCGTTAGCTTTTAAACTTCTTAATAATATCATTATTTCAGGTTTATATATTGACTGCGCTCTCAATTCATTTATCATTGATTTTTTGCCTAACTTAGTCCGCTATCCCTAGGTGGTTCTGGCTGTGTTTACTATGGTCTTTATTTTCTCTATCTTGTTTGTCTGTGCGGAGGAGTTAATTATGTCTACCGTGAAGAGCACAACGTTGTTTTGGTTTACAATCAGAGTGTCTTATTTAATTTGACTACATCCAGTGTGTACCTTTTCTCTCTTTTTTTCCAAATCTTATCGTTTTTCCTTGTTTCCATTTTTCTTGTTTGTAACTTTTCGTGCCTCTGCATATGTTATTCCTTGCTCTGTTCTAGTCTTCTGTACTTCCACCGTTTTTTTGCTAGCTTCACATCCCCTGTATGCTGCACTGTGTTCTTCTCTGCAATTACAGCATTTGAGTTTGGTTCCTGTCTTTGGCATTTGGAACATCTTAGTGGGGGATGAATGTATCCCACGAATACTCTATATGGTAATTTACTTTCCCCAAATTTCATCTTCAGTGACAGGCTATCACACCTCATTCCGTTTCTTGTGGAATCTTTTAACCTCCTTTATTTTCTCTCCTGGCCCTCTCTCCAGTTGTTACTGTTGTTGGTATCCCCGTGATCACTTCCCGGGCCCTTCTTTCTTCTATCTGCACACTTTTGACTCGTTTCACCTTAATTTTATTAATTTTTCCTTGTTAAGTTTGTATTTTATTAATAGGAAACCATTTCTTAATATTTTGCCACTTTTAATATCTCCTATTGGTGTTGTTATTGTTTGTGTGATTTGTATTGGCTTCCAGTCTCTAAACGACGCTCCTTCCTGTGTTAGTTTCAGGATTACTTTATATTCTTCTTTTTGTTCTACACTTTGTTTTACCTTGTCCTTCACCCTTTCCTTTAAGTTAGATACTTCACTCATCTGTTGTTTTGGATGTTTGCATTTTACTTCTTTCCTGTTTCTTTGTACTTTTCTCTACTCTTCCCGCCTGCCGCCTTCAAACCACCTCGAGCAGACGTCCCCTCTCCCAGGCAACACTTCCGGTTTGAGACGTTCTTCTTCTACCCAGGATCTGAGTTACTTTCTTTTTTTATTGAACAAAAAATAGAACAAAATATACATTTATGATAGCATCATAAAGTTGTGTAAACGATCAAAAAACAAGGCACACATTAAAATTGCACAAGAAAATAAGTATCGAAACTATAGAGAAATAAGAAATAATAATAAAAATATATAACAAAGAAAAATTAAATAATTAAAATAAAAAAAAAGAGATGAAAAAGAAATGAAAAAAAGAAATGAAATAGGGTCTCTTTATTCTTCTCCTAATAAACCAAATTCTATTATTATGCCAACAAGTTTCTTGGCCTTTTTACCTTTCATATATTCCAATGATGGAACATAATTGCAAATAAAATCCTGTTTAAAGACTGAAAAATAAGGTTTAGTTTTATACACATGCATTTATAAATAAGAAATTTGCCTTAAATCAGCATTATATTGATGAGAAGGTTATTATTCTTATCATCCAGTAGTATTCCAATTATTCAATTCAATTCAATTTTATTTGTATAGCGCTTTTAGCAATTTTCATTGCCGCAAAGCAGCTTTACATAGTCAAAAGAATTATTTAGGTTTGTATGAAATGTGAATTTGTATGAATCAAAATGGTCAGTTTGTCCCTGGTGAGCAAGCCGAGGGCGACAGTGGCAAGGAAAAACTCCCTGAGATGGTAATAGGAAGAAACCTTGAGAGGAACCAGACTCAACAGGGAACCCATCCTCATTTGGGTGAAACAGAAAGCAGTAAATGATCTGCATTTATACAGTGTGTAGGGTGGGAGGCAGTTCAGCTATAATAGCTGATGTTAATTGATGTTAATATGGAGTCCAGGTAGTTATTGGAGACCCAGGTAGACTTGTAAGAAGTTCCAGTCATGAACTATCGAACTGTCAAGTCCCCAGAGAAACAGTTGCCAACACCAGTCAAGGCCAGAACCATTTTCTAGGTAGAGAGAATCATTCCCAGACACCAGACGCATCCCAGAGAGACACACGGGGCATCCATGTGACGAGATCTTCAGCCAGAAGCGGGGCACCAGGATGGGTCAGACAGGTCCGGAGGGCAGAGGGAGTCTGGATCACTGGCAGCTCAGGAACGACATGTGTAGCTCGACAGAGAGAGAGAGAAAGAGTGAAAGGGGGGGACAGGAGGAGAGAGGAAAAAGAAAGAGGGGGGGAAAGAGAAGAAGAGGAGAGATGGCAGTTAGGTATGGTCACAGTCACACAATGTATAATGTGAATGTATATTAACTGTAGAGTGCAAGCAGAGACTCCGGCAGGACTAACTATGACAGCATAACTAAAAGGGAGAGCCAGAAGGAAACACAAACATGAGGGCTTCCTGACATGTAAAGCAAACAATCACCTCACCGTCAGCAAACCTGAGTGATCAATGAGAGTGAGGAAGACAGCATCCAAACATACCAGTTCACCATAATACTCTACGTCCATGAGTCCCCCAGATCTGCTCCTTTACCTATGGCAAATCTATTTATAAAAATGCTTGGCTAAATAAATAGGTTTTTAGCCTGGACTTAAACACTGAGACTGTGTCTGAGTCCCGAACACTATTTGGAAGACTATTCCATAACTTTGGGGCTTTGTAAGAAAAAGCTCTGCCCCCAGCTGTATTTTTCATAATACGCGGTACTGACAAGCAGCCTGCATCCTTTGATCGAAGTAGGCGTGGCGGATCGTAAGACACTAGCAGTTCGCTCAGGTACTGCGGCGCGAGACCATTTAATGCTTTATATGTCAAGAGTAGTATTTTAAAATCAATGCGAAATTTCACAGGGAGCCAATGGAGTGAAGATAAGATAGGGGTGATGTGCTCATATCTTCTGGTTCTGGTGAGGACTCTCGCTGCTGCATTCTGGACTAGCTGAAGCTTATTTATGCATCTAGCTGAACAACCAGACAGTAAGGCATTACAATAGTCCAACCTAGAGGTGATAAAAGCATGAACTAGTTTTTCTGCGTCGTTTAGCGACAATAAATTTCTTATTCTGGCAATATTTCTGAGGTGAAAGATTGCTATCCTGGTAATATTATCTACATGTGCTTCAAATGAAAGGCTGGAATCAATAATCACACCAAGGTCTTTCACTGTTGCATTTGATGGAACAGAAAGGCCATCTAAAGTTACGGTGTGATCTAAAATTTTACTCCTAGCTGTATGCGGTCCTATGACTAGAACTTCTGTCTTATCCGGATTTAGCAGAAGGAAGTTAATTAGCATCCAATTTCTTATGTCCTGCACACATTGCTCAATTTTAGTAAGCTGTTTTTTCTCATCAGGTTTTGCTGAGACATATAACTGTGTATCGTCAGCATAACAATGAAAACTAATACCATGCTTACGGATTATGTTGCCCAGAGGAAGCATGTAAAGGGAAAAAAGCAGTGGACCTAAAACTGAACCCTGCGGAACGCCAAACTCCACTAGAGAACATGTAGAATAATCACCATTTAAGTCTACATACTGATAACGATGGGTCAGATAGGATCTGAGCCAGGAGAGGGCTGTACCCTTAATTCCCACTACATTTTCTAATCTGTGAAGAAGAATAGCGTGATCAACGGTGTCAAAAGCTGCACTGAGGTCAAGTAATACAAGCATAGTTACACAACCCTGATCAGAGGCCAATAGAGTGTCATTTACTACTTTAACGAGCGCTGTCTCTGTACTGTGATGAGGCCTAAATCCTGACTGATACAGTTCATGTATGCCATTTCTATGTATATATGAGCATAGCTGCTCCGCTACTATCTTTTCCAGGATCTTAGAGATAAAAGGGGAGGTTTGATATTGGTCTGTAACTGGACAGCTGACAGGGGTCGAGGTCAGGTTTCTTAATTATTGGTTTGATAACTGCTAATTTAAAAGATTTTGGAACATATCCAATGCTGAGTGAAGAATTAATTATTCTCAACAGGGGTTCTATTATTGCTGGTACTATCTGTTTAAGAAAATGTGTCGGTACAGGATCTAATATACAGGTTGATGAATTTGAAGAAGAGATGAGTGAAATTAGTTCATTCTCTTCAAGGGGAGTAAAGTATTCTAGGTTCTGGTCTGACATGGCTAGATTAACATCTGCATCAATTACATTGTTCGGTTTTAAAACCTCAATTTTATGCCTAATTATAATATGTTTTCTTTCAAAAGCGGGCAGTTATTGTATCTTTGGCTCCAACCAATAAGACATGTTTTCCCAAACGATAGCAGAGAACTCACAAGAAAAGGTGATCAGTAGTCTCAATGTCAATTTTACAGAAAGTACAAGCATTTGGTTCAAAATTAAACCGTTGTCTTAAAAACTCAGATGATGGATAAATACCATTAAATATTTTGAAATGGGTTTCCTTTGCTTTAGGAGCCACTGGAAACACAATATATTGTGTTCGTAGTATTTTAACGGTTGGTTTATCATAAGTTTGTAAAATATTGTTATAATATAATGATGTTGGATATATTATAAAAAATTTAAACAAGAGCGGATGATTTTGTTGGGAAGCGTTGCTTTAAGGTTATTACCATTAAAAAAAAGAAGTGATGGGAGATCACATGAACCATCTGAAATGTCTGGAAAGCTGTTTTGTACAAGGTTTATACAGTTGAAGCATCTGAGTTACCTGTAAGCAGCCCGTAAACAGGCCAGTCACAGGTGGAGCTGGTTACAACTAATTACAGAGAGACCCCTCCTTGTCTCCCTCTGGTGGCGGTCAGCGGTCATGGCAGACTGTCCCTTACATCAGAAGCCTGGTGACAGGATCAGGAGCCCCCAAGACTCACCCACTTTCTCTGTTTCGGACTTTTATTTTTTCAGTTTTTGGCCTGCAGGAGCACGCGCTGCACACATCGTATCTCCTGTGTTTGGTGTCAGAGTGTGATTAACATTTTCAGCCTTCTGATTTGCCAACATGGGAACACTTACTGAGAATATTAACCCTAATAATGTTTAAATAATAACAGCATACCCATATGCGTAAATAACAATAATATAATTAATTACAAAGATTTATGCTTTTTTTTTTAATAAACGGTGGTTAATAAAGTGCCTTCACGTCTGTAATAGCTTCTAACAATATATACATACTTGTATATTTTATTAATCATTTCTTTGTTTAGAATATACTGATCAGCCATTACATTATGACCACTGACAGGTGACATGTATAACAGATTATCTTACATGCTAATAGGTTATCTATCTATTATAATAATAAGTTGGTGGAATATATAATAGGCAGCAAATGAACATTTAGTTCCTGAAGTTAATGTGTTAAGAGCAAAAAAAATAAATAAAAATAAATAAAAAATGGGTAAGCTTAAGGATGTGAGTGACTTTGACAAATAGTCATCACATCCCAGTGTAACCCACACCACTAGGAGTGCACCGTGGTTACTAGATTTTTTCTATACGGCTCTATGTGAAAGGATATACTAGAGTAGTTCCATCTCAAATCAACCAATGAAAGAGAAATTTTCCACCATCACCTCTCAGATTTTGCTGATTTTTTTCACCAATTGTTGATATTGCCATGAAAATAAAAAACCCCAGTTTTTTTGTCCCAACTCCCACTCCTTAAAAAAAATGGCAGCCATCTCAATTTTTGGCCTCAACGTGCTTTTAGACATGCCACGCCCCTTTTTAAAATCCTCTTTTCCTTGAGAACTCGCTTGCTCTATGTCATATGGAGATGAAACTGGGTATATTTATGTAAGTTTTTATGTAGATTCAGATTCTGCAATCGGAATTTGGCTATCTGCTGTGGTTATGGAGATATTTCTGAAAAAACATTTTTTGGGGGTACCCCTTTTCGTGACTATATGTTGCACAGGCGTGAGCAGTGCCCCCCTAAATCAATACTATCTGATTATCTTGATTAGGGCAGGGCAATTCAGTGGTGTGGAATTTGCAAGGAAAAGAGGACAGTAGATTTCTATTTTTGCACATATTTCTATTTTTATTTTTAGTTTTATTTTTTCCTAGCACATTTCTATTTTTATTTTTAGTTCTATTTTTCCTAGTTTAATTAAATTTTTTATTTAATTTCTATCGTATTTCTTTTATTCATATTTATCCCTTATTTGTAAACTTTAATTCTCTTCTAGGGTCAATGGCAGTCGTATAATGCATTTCACTACATTTCGTACTGTGTATGTTTGTGTATGTGACAAATAAAATTTGAATTTTTTTTTTTATTTTCAAAAAGGGGCGTGGCATGTCTAAAAGCACTTTGAGGCCAAAAATTTAGATGGCTGCCATTTTTTAAGGAGTGGGAGTTGGGACAAAAAAATTGGGGGTTTTTATTTTCATGGCAATATCAACAATTGGTGAAAAAATCAGCAAAATCTGTGATCATGTGGTGGAACCCTCTGGTTGATTTGAGATGGAATCACCCAGTAATAGACCAGTCAAGATTCTAGGATCGCTACAGGAGGGCACAAAATATATGAGTGTTGGTTAACAACAGTAACAAAACAGACAGACCAAGAGAATGACTTAAAATGGCTTGTTTACTTTAAAGTGGTAAACCAGGAGATTAAAATGAAAACATAAAATTAAATAGCAACAGCACAGATAATATAAAATAATGCTTTCCCTTTAAAACTAAGTTTAAGCTCCTTGTAGCTAGTTAATTTATATATTTGTATTGCACTATATTTATTCCGTTAATAGTTAACTTGCTCTAGTTTTAGAATTATTACCTTTCCTATATCTGTTTACTTTTAATTAATTTATATTATTTTCCTGTTTTAAGTCTTATAATAACTCTTTTTGGAGCTTTACTTTGGTTATTCGTCTCATTTGAATTAAATCTGTGACCCACAAATTAAAACAATTTTACAGTAAAGTCAATCTGATCTGAGGAATAATCAATTAACCATAATAAATAAAACACTAACAATTGTAATACGCAACAAGAATTTTGGTCTATAGAATAAATGTAAACATGGAAAACAAACAAAATAGAAATGTCTTCTTACTTTAAATGACAAATTCAATTAACACAAGAGTCTTTATGTAGTGCAAATTCTTGTAGCGCTAATGTTCAGTTGTGCAAATTTCCAAACAGGGCAACGATCAGCATGAGGTAGTTTCGTGGAAAAAACACCTCGGGAAAAAATGGATAAATTCCACCTGTAATACTGGACGAACTTCCAACACTTGCTGAATTGCAGGATTCTCTTCTGATTATGCTTTTCAAGATTCTCTAACTGGGTGGCTCGCCATCTCAGGATAACATCTCAACTTAGGCTCAAGGGAAAAAAACTGACCTGTTTATACAAACAGATGACTGCTAGACTGAACACATCTTCCACATGTAACCTTAAACTACTTGGGAAATACTATTTAAGCACTTAAAATCAGTTATGTAAATGATTAGTTGCTAATTTACACTTTTGAGCTCTTCAGAATTACAATGCTAAAGTTACAACACAACATGTGACCAATAGATGCAAATAAACTTACATAAAACATTTCAAAACATTAACACATCACATTAAGACTTAATTTAACAGAGTTGCATGTCGTATTTTGAAACTCACCAAGTCCGGAGAATTTCAACACTCTTTAAATCAACCGTGTCAGAGCTGGCAGAGTTTACAATCGCACTTCATCCACTTTAATAACATCAATAATCATGCTAAGATGACCCAAATAAGATTTTTACACATGTTAAAATATTATCTAATACATTATTTATGCGTTTTAAACAAAAATGACCGATATACCTGTCTTTGAATCAGTGCTGACACTCGCTCGTTAAAAAGCGCATGTTCTCTCTCCCTGCGCCTGTCCGTCACACTGATGACATCATCACAGTGCGTATTTCACAAAACCCAGAGTTATCCTAATAGTTTAAACGTTCAACAGCACATTAACAAATTTAAAAACCCATTTAAATTTAGCATTCCTGTTGTTTTTGCTTATTATTATTTTAGTACAATTACTTCCCAGTGGGCACAAACTCGTGGAAACCACGTGGAAAAGACGTGTTTTCACCACGTGGAAAATACGGGTAATTTAGGCGTAAAAGGCAAGTCGAATTCCACGTGGATTTGACACATGGAATCCACGTGTTTTTTACCACTTGGAAAAGACATGGATGTTAGCCCATGGAAAATACGTGTTGTGTTCAACGTAAATTCTGCAAAGTTCAAAATGTCTACAACATCCTGTGTAAAGCAGACACAAATCACATAAAAGTTGTAATAACTAATAATTTATTCGTATTTTAAAACAAACAATACAAAATGCACATAAAAACTGGGTGTAGTGCATAATACTGAAATAACATAAAAATGTGAATACTAAAGGACTAATTAAACAAACAAAACATCTAAGAGGAGATAGACAACTGTCTCAAACAGCAAAAGAAACAAAATTACAAAAACATTTACTTAACACTTAATAAATGACACTGCATCCAGCCTTTCTTTCCTCTTAGGTGCAGTTCGTAACTGATTGGCAATGGAGCTGAGGGCAAAGGCTTCTGTAACATCATGCGCCTTTACTACACTGTCTGTCAAAGGACAAAAATGTTTAGTATAGTTTAGATGCATGGACTGCAATTTATCAATACAATCATTGTTTTAATATAAAAAAGACACAACCACAAGGCACTGTTCAATTACTTACCAGTTATTAATTTGCACAGCGCTGTCAAATGATGTTTTATCCCCTCGTGATCCCTTCATGTTTAGTTGAAACATAAGTGAATTGGTAAGGAATCTAAAAGAAAACAAACTTATCTATTTATCTTCAAAGAAATAAATGGGTAGAGTACCCACATAAGTTACACTGAAAAGTTCCTTCTCCCATTCTTAGAAATTCAATGGAACATATTCTGCAAGTGAATGTTAGTGTTCACTGCCAGAACTCCTCAGTGCATATAATATATTATACATGATGATGGTGTTGCATTTATGACAAATTATACCTGTTCATCAAATATTATAGCCTGTTTTTATGATTTTTGACAAATTAACGTTTGCAATTGCCTGTTATGCTTCAAAGCCTACGTTAGCTACATACATAGATTCATAATCAAGCTAACCGCGTCGGTTAGAACCTACACAAACTGCCACAGAACATACTAGAATATTACTGCTTACCTCAGTGCTCACCCTAACATCACACACAAATGTTCTCTGTATGAAACACGATTGCCACGGGTACTTTGTAACTTTAACAGACCGCAAATTTAAACAAATTTCGAAGTTTCTAATTTCTTTTTATTAGCTATAAATGTTTCGCGCTTCACTTAAAAAAACGGGATCCAGGAAAGGCTGATCATTGCGCATGCTCAGTACCACTCGCTAGACTGCAAAGTCACTCTGCGCAGCGACGCCTATGTGTCGCCTCTGATAGCACATCGGTGTTCTGAACTACTTTTTAGTTTGCAAATCCAGTGTACGTTGTAGTCAGATGTGGCATTTAGGCGATCAGTAACACATTTTGAAAATGCCATTTTAGAACACATTTTGGCTCATGTGTTCAACTTTAGAACACATTGGACACGTCATATGTGTCATTTTATTTTAGAGTGTGTTTAATGTTAATTAATGATTGTCACATTTATGTAAAAGCATACAAAATATGCACTCAAAGTTAAATCCAGCAACCATCAATAGGTGGTACAAAATTATTTTTCACATGATATCCACGTGGAAATGGGCGAAGAATAATGTAGATCTAAAACTCCATGTGGATTCCACATTAATTTAGAACAGGTTTTCCACGTGCCTAAAACGACGTGGAATCAACATGGATATCAGGTGAAAATTGGTGGATCCACCACTTCACCAAATATCCACCAGAAATCCACTTGGATTACATGTGTTGTGCCCGCTGGGTTCAATATACATCTTTTTCTTTATTATTTATTTATTTATTTATTTATTTATTTTTTAAATACACTAATTTCTAACCTGGGTTAACCTGGGTTTTGATCCATGTCTTTTTT
The DNA here is from genome assembly GCF_024256425.1 of Clarias gariepinus. Classification (NCBI taxonomy): domain Eukaryota; kingdom Metazoa; phylum Chordata; class Actinopteri; order Siluriformes; family Clariidae; genus Clarias; species Clarias gariepinus. The sequence goes on from NC_071113.1 coordinate 29,527,057, forward strand.
TGCCTCCAGGGTGAGAGCCTCTTGCCATTAATCCTTGGTCAGTTTGATCATTGGAATAAACAGCCTTTATGAACATAAACATATAATCATAAACATATGGTGTATTTTTTTCTGTTCACCTGTGGCAGTTTGGTACAAGTATTTTGTTGTGTGGCACTGGTTTCATTGAGGCAAGATTTAAGTACTCAATAAAGTTCCTGTTCATGGAATAAAATTCAGAGACATTTATGCAGAAGTAATGATCAGTTACATGGTTTTCCTGCTCCCTCCATATCATTGACATGTCAAACAGCATGGATGAATGACACCATTTATTATTTACAGATTATGTTTGTCTATTTAACCATTTGTTTTGCTCCGCCAACACATGTCCTTTTGCATGTAGTCGGGACAGTTACCGAGAGACAGTTGGTGTAATTAACAGGGCTGAAAGTGTTTTTTGAAGCCAAAAGGTGAGGAGAATAATCCATGGAGGTGGTGGACAGTCCTGAGAAACTTACAGGATTTACTTTATATTTCCACTTATTCTGCTTTGGAATATCAGCTCTAATAACATCCAGGTTCCTGGGTGAATAAAAAATAACATTAAATACTAGTGTGCTATGTAGGGTGTACAATCGCTAATTCCACACACTAAATAGTGCCCATGATCAGGAGTTAGAGCGGGATTTGGGATGATAGTTAGCTTTGTCTGTTTTAGGCATAAATAAAACAAAATGAAGGCCAATGGAAATGACTTAAAAGCAATTATTAAGTCTAATTATTAATTAGAAGCAACAGTTAGGTGTTGTCTAAAATGACTATAACAGTTTTGAGACATAAAAAGAAAACACTGGAACCAAATTTTCTAAACCATGAACATTTATTTATTTATTAAATTGTGGAGGCAGGAGCGTAAATTCTCAGCCGCAATCACTTGTATCTGGGGAGACAGGAGAAGCACATGAGTAAAGGTTCAGGTAGTATCTAATCACCAGTTGCCGTTGGCATGACCTTTTAATAGCCCGCTGGCGACGAAAGCTTGGTGTTGTGTGCCCTGTTATATGTGGCTTGGTGTGTCGTGACAATTTCTCTACACAGGTGTTATCGCTCAGGACAGTGAATTATTCTGATAAGCCGATCTGTGCAGTGAGAGGATTCCGCATCTCTATTCCCTGTAGGTATTAAAGGTGTACATTAAAGATATACATACTCTCCATATGTTAATGACAGCTTATCAAACACCAAGTCAGACTTTGACAAAGAGGACAAATCAAACTGCACTTTGTTAATCCACAATGTACAGTTCAGGTATTCTGAAAAGTACAGATTCAGATTTATAACTAATGAGACCGGTGGTAGCTGGACAGGTAAACCTGGAGTGACTCTACAAACTGCAGGTGAGATTAATTAATGAAATTAAGGTCCAAAATATTAATTATCTGTGTCATTTACTTCTGAAGAACTACAGGAATGCACAGAGGTGGAAAGAGTAATAACATTGTGTGCTCAAGTAAAAGTACGGTTACTTCAGTGAAATGTTTCTGAAGTACAAGTAAAAATCTACTCAGGAAAAAGGAAAAAGTAGCTAATTGAAAATATACTCAGAGTTCCTTTTTTTTAAACCGAGGTGGGATGGAGGATTCTAGTGTAGTTAAAAAAAAAACAAGTTTACTTGATGGAACACCTTTGCATGATAAGGCTGTTGCCTTTCTGGTGCTTGAATTCAAAGTAGCTTAAATATTGCCAGGGCTTTGCTTCATAATAATTTGATGGCATTTCGCTTTCAGCTGGGTCTGAATCACTGGCATCTGTTTTGTCTGTCTCCACGGTTCCTGTGAATTTAGCGCGTTTGTTCTTCACGCCAATCAATCAATTAATGCAGTGGTTTCTGGGGTGCAATTTTTCCTTTCCCTTGCATTATTTTTTATTATTTAGCATTTTCCTATTACTTTAAATTTTTTGCTCATTTAGCAAAATGCTTGCAGACCAAGTTACTCACAATCCAAGGTTACGCTGTACTTGAATTAGACAGAGAACTGATTCTAGTAATACGAGGAATAAAACACTTGTGGAGTGTGCTGTGATAAAATAATCAGTGATGTGCTCGTCTGATAATGCAGACTTACTACTGACGCGCAGATTTATTGTCTTTTATTGTCAGCCAATATTCATCGACATTCACAGATGGCAGTGTCTGATGTTTTTCTATTGTGTCAAATCAGTTTTGCGCTGGTTAAATGTTGTGTTGGTTATTTGTGGTCTGACTGGGACAACAGTAGCCTACCCAGCTGCAGCTTCAGGAAATGCCCAGTAGGTGGCACTATGATACCACAATTTAATGATTGCACACGTGTGGTTTGTTTTCAAATAAAGTGAGAAAATGTCTCAACACAAAGAAGAAAAACATCTGTATTCACCATCGTACAAATTATAATTTAAGAAATTGTGTTGGCATAGAATTTTATAATAGGTGAAAAATGTCACTACAGGGCTGCTGTTGTAGAAAATTAAACAATTTCTGACCATCACCATGTGATATTACATACAATAATAATAATAATAACTATCAGAAACAATAATAATAATAATAATAATAATGAAACAATCAGAGAGACATTTTGTCAGTATCTGTATAAAGTGATGAGTGGAGAGGTGTTTGTTTAAAGTCAAACTCACCTGGCGAAAGAGGCACATTATCACACCTGATCACCTGCATCAGGTCTGTGGAACAGATGATTAAATTAATCTGATTTAGTTGAAGTCTTATTTTACGTGTATAAAAATGAACTTGTAACATCAACTCTGATGACTTTATCATGGTGTGAATGTGATAATCACCTGACCCTGCGCTCTGACCCCAGTTTCCTAATTGGGATATGCGAAAATTGAGCAATTTCCCTCTGGGATTAATAAAGTTCTAATTATTATTATTATTATTATTATTATTATTAATTTCCCCTGCGTCGCAAGCACCACTAATAATAATAACAATAGTAATGATAATAATATACTAATAATAATAACTCAAAGTGATCTTATGAAACAGAACAGAGAGACTTTTTTGTCAGTATCTGTGTAAAGTGATGAGTGGAGAGGTGTTTAGTGTCCTGCTGTTTCAGAATTACCCAGAAAATCCACTCGTACCAGAGCCAGATCAAAAAAGCTTCGAAATCTTCCTGTGGAACAGATGATTAAAATTAATGTGATTCAGTTGAAGTCTTTATTTAATGTATATAAAAATTAACCTGTAACATCAACTCTGATGACTTTATCATGGTGTGAATGTGATAAGGACAGATCTTCCTCACTTTGTACATAATAGTTTGAGGGAAATTTCCAAAAATGTAAAATCTTATAAACTGATCCAGACATATTAGACTTTCTTCCCTTTTTAATTCATTGAAAAATCATAATTATTTGTGATGTATGTATCAGTATTGTGCTAGAGTTTCACAAACGCTGCATCCTTACACTACCCACAGTTTTGTATTCCTCTCATCTTGCAGAAATTTGCCAGTAATTACAGTTTTTTCTTCATTAATTAATGATTTTAGTTTAAAGTTAATGATGTTTTAAAAAAGCCCACGGGACAATTTAGTCCCCCCCAGAAACACGGCTGTCCTGAAGACTCCTCCCATAAACATGAATGTCTCCTTACAGAAAAAAATTATCAATCACTTAAGGCCGCACACGCATGTTAATCTGTTTACGTGATGTAACTGTGAGTGAGCTCTTACTATAAAAAAAAATTAAACAGGTTCATCAAAATAAACCTGTGATTTGCAGATGTACAACTACCACAGAGCTGCTGGTGCAGAAAATTCATCAACACCTTCAACCACCATGTGATATTACATATAATAATAATAATAATAATAATAATGGCTCAGAGTGATCTTATAAAACAGAACAGAGAGACTTTTTGTCAGTTTCTGTGTAGTGATGAGTGGAGAGGTATTTGGTGTCCTGATGTTTCAGGATTACAGTCAAACTCACATTGTACATCGTATTCCACGCTTGATCCCTTTGTTCCCTCTGTGGAAAAAATGGTTAAATTAATGTGATTTGGCAAAAATCTTTATTTTATGTGTATAAAAATGAACCTGTTATTTCATAACAATAGGGAACATATGATTTATGACATGTGTATCATATCAGGCCAAAATGTCACAATCAGAGCATTTAGACTAATCAAAGGTTTTTAATCCTCTAATACCACCTGCTACTACAGGCTACTGGTGTAGAAAATGAATCATCACCTTCTGACCACTGTGATCTCACACAGAATAATAATAATAATAACTCAGAGTGATCTTATAAAACAGTACAGAGAGACATTTTGTCAGTATCTGTGCAAAGTAATGAGTGGTGAGGTGTTTGGTGTTCTGGTGTTTCAGGGTTACCGGCACTCTTCCCCATGCCAACAGGTTGTCCAACATTGATGATCAAAATTAATGTGATTTAGCAGAAGGCTACTGGTGTAGAAAATAAATCATCACCTTCTGACCACTGTGATCTCAATAATAATAATAATAATAATGGCTCAGAGTGATCTTAAAAAACAGAACAGAGAAACTTTTTTGTCAGTAAAGTGATGAGTGATGAGGTGTTTGGTCTTCTGCTGGTTTAGGATTACCGGCAAAGTTGGTTGGTTCAACATCCACCTCAAGAAACGGTACAATTCTTCCTGTGGAACAGATGATTAAATTAATGTGATTTAGCTGAAGTCTTTATTTAATGTGTATGGTGTGAATACACATTATCACATTGTTTATGGTGTGAATGTGATAATGACAGATCTCACATTCTGACGCATCAGGTTGTCCCATATCATTTTTGTTGTCATTGTCTGTGGAAGAGATAATCAAATTAATGTGATTTAGCTAAAATCTTTATTTAATGTGTATAAAAATGAACCTGTAACATCAACTCTGATGACTTTATTATGGTATGAATGTGATAACAAATTTTTCTCACTTTGTACATAATAGTTTGGGGAAAATCTAATCCTCACAGATTATTTCATAACAATAGAGAACATATGATTCATGACATGTGTATCGTATCAGGCCAGAATTTCACAATCAGTGCATTAAGACTAATCAAAGGTTTTTAATCCTCTAATACCACTTGCTACTACAGGCTACTGGTGTAGAAAATAAATCATCACTGTGATCTTACACAGAATAATAATAATAATAATAGTAATAATAATAGTAATAATAACTCAAAGTGATCTTATCAAACAGAACTTTGTAGAGACTTTTTGTCAGTAGCTGTGAGTGGAGAGGTGTTTGGTGTTCTGCTGTGTGAGGATTACCTCCTCTGCGGACCTCTCCGGTGCCGGTGGAACCTGTGAAACAGATGAATAAAGTTAAGGTGATTCAACCGAAGTCTTCATTTAATGCGTATGAGAATAACCCTGTTTTAACATCAACTCTCATGACTTCATTATGGCGGTTAATTTCCCCTGTGTCGCAAGCACCACTAATAATAATAACAATAGTAATGATAATAATAATAATAATAACTCAAAGTGATTTTATGAAACAGAACAGAGAGACTTTTTTGTCAGTATCTGTGTAAAGTGATGAGTGGAGAGGTGTTTAGTGTCCTGCTGTTTCAGAATTTCCCAGAAAATCCACTCGTACCAGAGCCAGATCAAAAAAGCTTCGAAATCTTCCTGTGGAACAGATGATTAAAATTAATGTGATTCAGTTGAAGTCTTTATTTAATGTATATAAAAATTAACCTGTAACATCAACTCTGATGACTTTATCATGGTGTGAATGTGATAAGGACAGATCTTCCTCACTTTGTACATAATAGTTTGAGGGAAATTTCCAAAAATGTAAAATCTTATAAACTGATCCAGACATATTAGACTTTCTTCCCTTTTTAATTCATTGAAAAATCATAATTATTTGTGATGTATGTATCAGTATTGTGCTAGAGTTTCACGAACGCTGCATCCTTAGACTACCCACAGTTTTGTATTCCTCTCATCCTGCAGAAATTTGCCAGTAATTACAGTTTTTTCTTCATTAATTAATGATTTTAGTTTAAAGTTAATGATGTTTTAAAAAAGCCCACGGGACAATTTAGTCCCCCCCAGAAACACGGCTGTCCTGAAGACTCCTCCCATAAACATGAATGTCTCCTTACAGAAAAAAATTATTTAAGTCTTTATTTAATGTGTATGGTGTGAATACACATTATCACATTGTTTATGGTGTGAATGTGATAATGACAGATCTTCCTCACTTTGTACATAATGGTTTCAGGGAAATGTAATCCTCACAGATTATTTCATAATAATACACTTACAAAGGATAATAATAATAATAATAATAATAATAATAACTCAGAGTGACCTAATCAAACAGAACAGAGAGACTTTTTTGTCAGTATCTGTGTAAAGTGATGAGTGGAGAGGTGTTTGGTGTCCTGATGTTTTAGGATTACAGTCAAACTCACATTCTGACGCATCAGGTTGTCCCATATCATTTTTGTTGTCATTGTCTGTGGAAGAGATAATCAAATTAATGTGATTCAGCTAAAATCTTTATTTAATGTGTATAAAAATGAACCTGTAACATCAACTCTGATGACTTTATCATGGTATGAATGTGATAATAACAAATTTTTCTCACTTTGTACATAATAGTTTGGGGAAAATCTAATCCTCACAGATTATTTCAAATCTTATCAGTTGATCTGGACATATTAGACATTTTTGTCATGTACAGAACAAATGCGCAGATTAACACAATGACAGACCTTTAGCTTCTGAAAACATGCAGACGGCAGTGAGGATATAAATGCAGCGGTCAGGTCGGAGTGAAATTTAGATAATTGTCAGTAATTCAGTGTTTCCCCTCACATACACAAGTAGTAAAGTTGTAGTAAGCAAACCAACACAAGCTGTAGTAAGCAAACCAAGCAAACAAGTCAGAACAAGATCAGGGAAGGAAGCGTTTAAGGGAGGCAGGTTTGGAAAATCATTTTTAAGATGCCAGGAAGATGAGGGAGAATGAGACCTACAGCTGGCAGCAATACCTACTGGATTCCAACTGTCGTTAAACAACAAAGAAGAAGACAAAGAAAAGGTTTAGTTTAATCATTATTTATACCATAATGTAAACATACTGTATATTTTGGAGCAACATGACCTGTGAGGAGAGTTTTTATGAATTTGTAAACGCTTGACGTCCCCCTTGTTCTGCCTGTATGTTTTTCATTTTGTTTACACAAAAAGTATTAGACACTTCTGAGCGCCATGGACAAGATTGTGTCTCCCCAGATAAAGGATCAGGAAATGCTGGTTAGCTGTATATTATCATAAGAAGGTAATTAAAGGTTAAAACCTGTCTCTGTTCTGTTCATCACTAAAGGTGCGTTCCAATCGACCTGAAGTACCCTGCAAAGTATACTTCACAGAAGGGTTCAGCCATGTGAATAGTTAAGTTCCAAACCACAGGGAGTGCAAATGTTCAGTTCAAAGGGAACTACGACCTGTAAAGGGAATGAAAATTTCCTATAAGTCATTGCATCTCGCTGGAGTTCGACAAGTGATTTATATATTTATTATCATTATTATCGAGGACGTCATATTAAAAGTTAGGCTGTAGCTATCGAATTTTTTTGTACAATAATATAATATTTTAATACAAGGAATAGCTTAAAGTTGACTGAGATTAATTAAGTGCATTACAGGGCCATACATTCTTATTTTAAAGCCTTTTCTCAGATGCAAAAACTAAAAAAAAAAAAAGGCATTTCAAAAGACTTTAAATAATTTTAAAAACACTAAGGTGTGCAACTAAACTTTTAGAACTAAAAGTTTCAAAATCTACACCTCAGGCACAACATAAGTCTTTACTGACAATTTCCTTCATTTTCTCTTGCTGGTTTCTTTTTCTCTCAATTCACTAATATTTTTATCGTTTTAAATTTAAAAGTGCACAAAAAATTACATTTTTATTTAATCAAGAAAGCCTTATTATTACATAGGCTAGTAATCTGAAAAAACCTCTTCACATCTTCAATCGATTACTATTAATCAATAATTTATTTACAAGTTTCAGTAGTATATATTTCACAATGGTATCAGTTTTTATTTAAATAAATATTCAATATTTTATGTCCGTCGTGTGAAATTTCCACAGCAGCAGCGATAGGCGCTTTTGTTACCATGGTAACGCACAGAGAAAGTGACATCTGCGCTGGTAACTTCGCAGGGTGTTCCGAATGGTGGAGTTTTGTTGAGGGAAGTTGCCTTCATCGACATTCATTGGAAACGGAGCAGGAAGTAGGCAGCACTCGGGAGGAGCCAAGATGGCGGTGATGTAGCGGCAGTGTTTTTTTACGCTCTGTCAGGTCTTTTTTAGAGGGATGTGACTAAATGGTCAATTCTTTATAGAGTAACTGAAACGTGAATCCAGCAACTTGTCACACCTACTTTATTTAGTTAGAATCCATTTCAAGAAGTTTAATTGACTATTTACTGCCTATTATGGATATCTCTGGTCGGATGCCTTCTGCTACGGCCAGTAGTAAAGCTCATACGTGGTACTACGTCGAAACCAAAATACATTTGGACGTTCTTGCGCAGCCCCTTCCTGAAACTCCAGAAAAATTACCTCCACCAAAGAGACAAAGACAGGAGAAAAAAGTGAGGATGACACTAACGCAGTGCTGAAAGCTGTTCAAGAACCTTCTGCCAAACATGATGAGACCTCGAAAGCTTTGTTTAAAAAAGTCTCTGCTGTTGAAAAGGTCTCTTTATCTACCTCCGAAGTAATGTCCTCACGCACGGCTACAGTTAACCAGCTTGTCATTGATGTGAGTGATCAAAAAAGCTAAATTATGAGACTGGAAGAAACAGTGGAGCAAATGAAATTTTAAAACAAACAACTGAAGACCAAAATAGCGGACATGCAGAGATACAGCTGGCGCTGGTCGCTGAAACTGCACGGCTTAAAGGAGGAGAACAAGGATGATACACAACAGGTCGTTATGAATATTTGTTGGGAAAGTGGCAACTAAATATCGGGACAAACTGAAAGATGTTGTTGACATCGCACATCACCTGGGCCTGCGCAGAAAGAATGGATCTGCTCAGTCAGTCCTAGTGAACTTTTCCATGCGTTACTACAGAGATTTGATTTGGAGGGAGAGAGATTCCAAGTACTTGAAAGACGATAATCTGCGCCTCACTGAAGTTCTGTCTCCAGAGGACAAAGCTGCTAGGGACAAACTGTGGCCTTTGCTCAAAAAGGCGAGCGAAAAAGCCAAGAAGGCGTCATGGTACGGTACCTCCATCATCATAAACATGAATAAAATTGTCAGAGAGTTAGTTGAAGATTATTTTGATTGTGTTGTTGTGGATTATGTTTCTCTTTTTTTGTGTGTAGGTTGATCAATATATAAGGGTCAATGACGTGACGCCCTTTTTTCTGCCTGGGTTAATTTTATTTTGCAGAAAAAACTAAAAAATACATAAAAATTTCTCATCTACTTGTTATACCTTCTTTACCTACTAAACCACTCAAACGTCTCCAAATTTTTAAGTTTTTAGTCATTTTTCTGCTATCCGAAGTGCCAAAACATCATATGGGGCGACCGTCCGGCCTTGACTTTTGTTAGGAAAACTGGTTTAAAAACAATTTAAATCAACTTAAATATATATCTTTTCCTAGTTGGCATAATTTCAAACATGTTTTACACTCATTGACAAAACTATAAAGCATTTGCTCATATATTTTTATCATGATATACAAACGAATGTTGTCCGAATTATGTTGATTCTATCCATATCATCCGGGGCGACCATCAACAAACCACAAATTTGGGACCTTTATTTTAAAAAACATCTCAAGGATGGGATACTGCATCCGCCAGACACAAGTGAAGACCCCCTGGAAACAACTGTATTGTAAATCAGTCTCTCTCATATAGTAAGAAAAAACTGTTTTTTAACTGCTGTGATGTCGTAGTCACTTTTGGTCATCATGTGGGGCGACCACCCCAAAACTGTGAATTATAATTTTTTTCCCACAAATCTATATTTTGATGATAAATTTGATAGTGCTTTGTCACTAAAAGAAGCTTGTTTGGTTTCTGAGGCTAACCGTTAGCCTGTTATACCTGAGTAAACTTGAAAACATCATATGGGGCGACCGAGTATCATGTGGGGCGACCACTGCTGAGTGTTTTAAATGATAGATATATGTCCTATATTTGTAGTTTTCATATTCTATACATCAATTCTATACATAGAGTTAATTGTTTAAGCATAATTATTTGTATATTTTACTTTTTTTTTTTTAATTCAGCCATTTTCCATTCCTTTTATAGGGAGAAACATTTTTTTGTTGTAATCCATCCTACAGGAAAAATGTAAAAAATATGAAAAAACTACACAATGACATTCTATTTATCTGACTATACATGTATTAGTCATTTAAAACAAGTTTGAACCTATTTTACCTATTTCCTAGATGGCACGATTAACAAGCAAAGAGAAGACTGCTCGTCATAGACAGAAAGTCAACTCCGACCCTGCAGCAAGAGCAAAGTACCTCAATATCAAAGTACAACAGTTGTTACAGTTTCTTGCATAAATCCACTGTAAAAGTTGTTTTTACACTGTTAAAGGTCCTACACATTATATTTTTTATTAAATGTTAATATGATCTTTAGGGTCCTAATGAAAAGTTTGTATTATACGTTAATTAAAAATTCAAAAGGATTGTGTAAAAAAAACACTACTTTTACCTGGTAAAAACTAGCTCTGTTCTCAGCAACCTGTTTCAGTACATGCTAATTTAAATGCTCATGACCTCTGCTGAGCCCGCCCCCCCAGTTCTGTGGGGCGTGACACATGGGGTATAGCGACGGAAGTGTAGTCCAGTGCAGGCAATGCTTTGTGGGTAATGCAGTCCAAACTGGAAAACTATGGAATATAGAGCCTGAGCCTGTTTTCTTCAGTCGTTTTTGGTTTGATTTAAGTACGGAACCTACGCGGAAGTTTGTAATATCGCCTGACAATGCAGAAATTAAAAGAATGGACATGCATCGACTCGATTTGTCTTTCTCATCACTGCATGGGCATGAATTAACGGGCTGTTGCGCTGCCGCGAGCAATAACAACAAAAGCGGAGAAACTTACTGAGAGAGATACGGACGCGATGTGTTTACTGATGTGTTTACATGACTTCTTAATCTTAGACAGACATCGTTATAAACCATCTAACGTTACAAAGGTAAGCATAATATAGTTTTCCGACTACGTACACAGTCTGCAACTAGACAATCACCTTAATGCATTGTTTATTATAAACGGGCGATTTGGGATTATATAGAGACGGATGTACATAGAGAAGAAGCCATAACCATGTTCTATGAGAGTGTAAGTTAACTTACACTCCGCATTCATCGTGATTATTAGAAAAGGCGATCTGCAAAGAGTCATAGAAAAATAAATTACACTCACCGAGCCTGGTGAAGATGAAGCAGGAACATGAAGCGTTAGTACAGATCTGATTTTTAGGAGCAGCTTCCTAGTAAAACCTGCTTTATATTGACCCGCGTTTATAAAGCAGTCTGGTAAAAAATGATTAGTGCAAACATGAACGCATTTAGGTAAATCGGCGGGGACGTTAGCTTCAAAAACTAAATTCAGCCACTGCGTCCTCAGTGGCTCAGATACCTAACCCTAGGTAGGTACCCTAGGTCACTAACCCTAGGTAGTGAATGACAACTGCTGTGTTCGCTATTACACCCAACAACTGTACACAACACTCGCTTAGGCGCCATTTTGCTCCAGCGGTGAAAAACAATGGCCGACAGCGTCTTCTCACTCGGGGCGGGTCTTTGCTAAAACACCAGTGTCAATCAACTTGTGTAGGAACGCCCTCTTGTGGTGTGGCGTCACAAGGCAAGGCTTTTGCGATTGGCCTGATTTCAGAAGGGGGATGTTACTGTAATAAACGAAAAGAAAACCACTGCGCGGCTCTTTATCATCGTAGAGTGGTTGTGTACGCACTCTCCTAACACACGGTTTAGTCCAAACAGCTTAAAATAGTGCATGTAGTGCTGTATGACCCCTTTAAAGTACTTTTAGGCAATAAGGGTGATTACTCCAACTGTCTACATATACAGTACTGGTATCCCTCTCTCTCTCTCTGTCTCTCACATTCTCACAGACTAAGGCAGGAAATCAATGCGTTTTAGAAAGCATCTCAGCTATTGTATTGATGGCACTATATGGGGATGGGAAATTCAGTCAAGCACATCTTCACTAATTGTGTTTAAACACAGAAGCATTAGGCTACAATTTAGGCCTGTGCAAAATTTAGGGTTTAAAACAAGTGAGTGAAATTTATAAAAAATTAATTATGAGGAAGGCTTCAGCTAATTTCAGTAGTGTTTTTAATAGTGAGTTTTCATCAAAGTGCACAAAGAAAGACACTCTTTTTCCGCTACCAGTCATAAATATCATATGGAACATTCCCATCCAAATGTTTAATAAATGTTAAGTAAACTTTTCTTATATTATAAAATTATAGTTCTGTGAATTGTAAGGTATCGATAGTAAAGTAAAAGCGAAAAACTAGTTAGTTTACCAAATTTACTAGTTTATCAGCAAGGTTAAGCAGTATTAATAATGCAACATGCAGTTTCTGATAGTCCAGACAAATAGCTTCCTACTATAAATGTGCCTCATGAAAAGTAAGCAGTAAAGAAAGTGCACTACTTCCCTCTGGTGTCAGGAAGCAGGAATTTATTTTAAAAAAACTAATTGTACACTTTATTAGGAATACTTGTACACCGGTTCATTCATGTGGCAGCAACATTACCTGCGGCAACTGCATAAAGCACACATGCACACACACACGTGCAGACAATGGGGCATGCTGTTATGGGAAATACCTAATGGTGTCTGGTGTGATTAAGAGTAACATTATTGTAACTACCCCAAGGTCAATTATTTTTCTATAACATATAGAATGACCACAGCAATGCATCAACATCCTGCATTTAGTTTGCTTATTTTCCTGAGACTCAAATGTCCCCATATGAAATGACATACCATGTAGTTTTTTTTTTCCCAACTTCATCGTCTATACAGTATATCCTTGTGTGTTTCTCATATGAGGACTGCTAGATATAATTCTTTGGAAAACTTCTATCTGTTTAAAGACATTGACCAGACAGGGGAGAATGCAATGTATACCACCATAGAGTTCAGGTCTCTGGAAATGATAGTTACTTTTAATGTTGTACAACATTTGTGGAACAACTTAGTTCAAAAAGTTAGCCAGGCTTTTCCCCTGGTAAAGCATATTGGCTTTCTAAGAAAACTAAAACAAATTATTATAAGTAAATGCTGAGTAAAGAAAACTGTATATCTAACTGAGCTTTTTATTAAAAATGTGTTAGTTTGCATTGTAAAATGCTAAAGAACCGTTATTCAGATTGAATGAAACAAAGAAAACACCCAAATGTTTTCATTCAAATGAATATTCTTTATTTTAAAATGTACATTAATTTTTTATTTGCATAGAATGTACATAAATATACCTAGAACCAAACATATAAAAGATGTGAACTTGAGTGCACTGTGAGAAGAGAAGAGAAGTTTGTTCTACTCATGTCTACACTAGAAGACAATTTAGCCCCCAGCATGACTGGGACCAGGACATGATCTTCAGCTGCTTTCCCATGATGATCCAGTTATGGATTCTAATTTTTATTTTAACTGATAAGTTATTTTCTAACTTACCAACTATGCCTACTAGACTAAAGTAAATAATAAATGACTTGTTTGAAAAGCAATATGTCTTATGCCTTGCTCATTGTTTATTTCTCATAATCATATTATTCTGGATTATTGGGTGTTATGAAATGTGCTAATGTTTTAAGATGTCATATGTCCCAGCTCACTCTAGGAGATGTATTGTGTGAAGCTGAAAATGTTCTAGACATCAAAGTAGGGCGAGTCGCAGCTCGACGAAAACGACGGCGTCTCAAGAAGATGCGCAGAGTGGAAATGCTGCAATGACCCCTCTAGTCCTGACATTGCTGTACTGTAACATCTGTGGAAAGGGAATCAGCTGACATTTGCAAGGCTGCAGGCAGCGAGTCTGAGGTCATTAACGATGTTCTTCACACCTAAGATGTATTGTGTGGTGTAATGTCTGCAGTTAATGCACTGCTTGAGAAATTGTCTGGCAGTACAATTATTGCTCTGGAGAAGATTAAAACAAAATGAAAATACTTTAAATGGCCAAACGTTTGTGGACTGCTGAAGACCAAACCTATAGATCTTCCGTCCACAAACTGATGCATGCATATAATGTATTTGCATTGTGTAGTTTTATGCCTTCTCAGCAAAATCTGTTCCAACATCTGTGCCAACAAAACTCCATGAAGACATGGAAGTTTGAAGTGGAAGTTCTTAGGTGTTTTATACAGAGCCCTGACCTCAACCCCAGTAAACACCACTGGGATGCCAGTTCCTGATCTAATGCTCTTGTGGCCAAATGCACTAATTCCAGCAGCCACAATTCAAATCTTGGGAAAATCCCCAAAAGAGTGAATAATAATATAAAAATCAATGAGTAAACTAAATCTGGAATAGGATACAAGCATATATGAAAGGTGTTTTATGCATACAATGTACATGAGCCAGAGATTTGCTTTGTTAACTAAAAGCCTAAAGAAATGAAAAACAATTGCACATAGCCTTAATGTACAATATAGGGTTTAATAAATGCTAATAAAAACACTTGTTATGAGACTGTGTTGGGGGGGATTACCTCTGTAATCTCACATAACAGATTAAATATTTACATATTTGTATATAATTATTAGCCGAATACACTCCGTTCCCACTGCGCAATATGACGTCGTAGTGACGTCTTTTCCATGTCATTGTTGGACGTCAAATTTCCGTCCATTGATGGGGTTGTTTTGTAACGCCAGGCGACGTCTTTTTTCGACGTCTATCAGACGTCTAATGTTGACGTCTGTGGAAGGTGTTTTCCATGTCATTTTTGGGAGGCTAATTTTCATCTTTTTGTAAAATATGAATAAGGTGGATAGTCTAGGCTACCATGATTTTTTTAAAACAAAATACAATGATGCATGATGGTCGTCAGCCGCCGCCCTGCCTACGCCACAATACAATATAAAATAAAAATGTAAATAACTTGATTATAGGCTACTTTAAATAAAATAAAAACTGTTAGGGAAACAGGAAAATGTAAAATATATATATATATATATATATATATATATATAGTCTACCAAATAAATAAATAGTCATACAGATAATAAATCTTGTTTGTTTATAAATAATCTGTATTCATATGTATACTCATCTGTTGATAGGCTCTATTTTGTAAAACACATTTACTGCCACTGCCATAGACTTCCAAATGACGTCCCAAAAAAAAGCCAGATTAGGTCAAATGTTGAACGGTAAAATAAAAAAATAAGCCAGATTAGGTCGTCAAAATGATGTCAAAATGACATTCAAGTTGGGTCATGGTTGGATGTCCCAATAGTGGACCTAGTTTGGACGTCGAATAGATGTCCAGAATTGGTCATGGACCGACGGACCCAATATAGACATGATCTGCACATTTATCCGACGTCCAATGTTTAGTGGTTTCAGGACCTCTGGCTCCGTATCCACGGTGAAAATGTTAACCATCGGAGAACGTGTTTTTCTAGCGGAGCTGTTTTTTTTGTTGTTGTTTTAAGCTGGCAATAAATACACGGATTTAGTCCATAGAAAATTTCAAGCAACTCTTCCAGAGACAGGAATAACAACACATCGCGATACTGTGAATTGATAAATAAATACATGATTGGCACATTTGTGGGGGGGGGGGGGAGGTCGAGGGGGGATATAAATATGGACAGAACCTACTGTACTGTTTGTGTTTGTAAAGGCAGTTCCATCACAGGCGTCTCTCACGTGACGTCACAGCAGGTAGCGTCCTTTGTGGCTTGGGTGGTACCATGGCAACAGGCAACGTGATCTCACAACGTACAGTAGGAACGTCACGTACGTGCACTGATCGAGCGCTCCAGAGACCTTCTAATCATCGACCATGTGAGAGTGACAATCGCGCCTCTTTTATGAACATATCAGGTATTAATTGTTTGTGCCTTTACTTTTTCTGGTGAGACGAGCGATTGTGACTTTTTTTTTTTCCCTTATTTTTTATTAATTTTT
This sequence comes from Clarias gariepinus, assembly GCF_024256425.1. Taxonomy (NCBI): domain Eukaryota; kingdom Metazoa; phylum Chordata; class Actinopteri; order Siluriformes; family Clariidae; genus Clarias; species Clarias gariepinus. The sequence goes on from NC_071113.1 coordinate 29,543,291, forward strand.
GCAGACATACAAAAGGTACAGTATTACCTCAGCCATAAACTGAACATAGTGTCTACTATATGAAACAACAACAAAACAAAATGAAACTAAAAACAAAAAATAGCCAACATACCCTCCCGCCCATAACCCTTCCCAGGCCACATAAAACATAAAAATAAATAAATAAAAATAAAAATAATAATAATAAATAAATAAAAAGAAAAAAGAACGAATTAATTTACAATAAAAGTAAAAGTAAGGTCCGGTCAAATGATCCTCTATTAGGTCTCTAAGGGGAAGGTCCAGGTGATGTATTAACTTGTCTAATAATATTCAGAATGGGATTCCATGTTTTGTAGAAAGAACTCAATGATCCCTTATAAGAAAATCTGATCTTTTCAAGTTGAATACAATGTAATACTTCTCGTGCCCAGTCTTCATATGAAGGGGGAGAAACGCGTTTCCATTTAAGAAGGATTGCACGTCTAGCTAACAGAGTGGTAAAGGCAATGACTCCACGCATCGTGGATGATGTAACTGAGGTTGGGGAAAGCCCAAACAGGACAGTCAGTACATCAGCAAGACCAGAACATATGAAGGTGATCAGCTGGGGAATGTTTACATCTATTGCACTCATCACTTATGTTTGAAAATATTTTAGCCAATTTAGCATTCGTGTAATGAGCTCTGTGAAGCACTTTACATTGTATTAAAGCATGTCTGGCACAGATAGACGAAGAATGAATTAAATCAAGAATATCTTTCCACTGATCCTCAGATATGTCAAAACCCAAATCCTGCTCCCAGGTTTGTTTAAGAGAATTGAGTGGAGATGGGGTAAGGGAGGATATTTTATAATAGATACTGGATATCAGTCGTCTCTGACCTGGGTCCAGAGTAAGAATTGAATCGAGTTCCGATTCAGGGGGTCGATTAGGAAAATGAGGAAACAATTTTTGAATGAAGTGCCTTACTTGAAAAAAGCGGAAGAGATGGCTATTAGGGAGGTTAAATTTAGTTGATAAAGAAGAAAAAGAGGTAAAAATATCGTTTTCATAAGGGTCATTTAAAGTACGAAGGCCCTTATTTGCTCAAATGTCGAAAGTACGGTCCAAAAGAGATGGTGGGAACAAATGATTATTTAAGATTGGCATGTTAATAGACGCTTTGTGGAGGCCAAATTGTTTTCTGAATTGAAGCCAGATCTTGATGGTATTAGTGACTACTGGGTTGCGTGAGATTTTGTGAAGCTCAATAGGAAGCTGTGAGCAGATATTAGAAGGCAGGGAATGAGACGAGGATACCTCTATATGTAGCCAGGGCGGGGTAGTGACACAACCCTTATGGTCTACCCAATAAAGCAGTTTAATAATATTGCAGGCCCAGAAGTAATGACGAAAGTTTGGAAGCGCTAAACCTCCTTCAGATTTGGAAAGTTGAAGCACTGATTTCCTAATACGAGCCGGTTTGTTACTCCAAAGGAACCCGTTCAATTGTTGATTGGTGAAAAAGGATTTATTAAGATAGACAGGGACATGTTGAAAAAGATACAAAAATTTTGGCAAAATAATCATTTTGATAAGATTCACACGGCCTATTAGAGATAAGGAGAGGGATTTCCAACGAGCAAAATCTGATTTACATTTATCCAAGAGTGGGGTGAAATTATTAGAAAACAAGTCTTTAAATGAATTGGTTATGGATATGCCCAAATATTTAAACCCTTCCAAGGCTATCTTAAAGGGGAATGAAGATGTAGGAAGAGATTTAGCTAAGTGGTTTACAAAAAATAGCTCACTTTTTTGGAAATTCAACTTGTACCCAGAACAATGGCCAAACTGGTCTAAAATGCATAATATAGCGGGGAGGGAAACTAAGGGGTCAGAAATGTATAATAACAGGTCATCCGCATAAAGAGAGAGTTTATGAGTTTGACCATGACGAATAATACCTTTAAATGCGTCACAACTGCGAAGCCAGATAGCTAAAGGTTCAATAGCTATATTAAATAGCAGGGGTGAGAGTGGACATCCTTGGCGTGTACCTCGTTGAAGTAAGAACTGCTGCGAGCGAACACCATTGGTGTGTATTGAGGCAGTTGGAACGGCGTAAAGTAATCGGATCCAAGAAATAAATTTAGGGTCAAATCCAAATTTGTCCAGTGCGAAGAAGAGATATTCCCATTCCACCCTATCGAACGCCTTCTCTGCATCCAGCGAAACTATAACCTCAGGAGTGTTGGCTGAAGGAGAGAAAAGAATATTAAGTAGTCTTCTAGTATTAAAAAAAGAATGTCTTCCGTATGTGAAGCCAGTTTGATCTGGAGAAATTATAGATGACATAACATCCTGGAGGCGAAGGGAAAGAACTTTGGCTAAAATCTTAAAGTCTACGTTTAACAAAGAGATTGGTCGGTAGCTAGCACAAGATGTGGGGTCCTTGTCCTTTTTCAGAAGCAAGGATATAGATGCCGAGTATAAAGTAGCCGGCAATTTACCAATTCGAAAGGAATCATTATACATCTTCACTAGGACTGGGGTTAACAAATTAGAGTATGCCTTATAAAATTCAACCGTAAAGCCATCAGGGCCTGGGGATTTTCCATTCTGCATTGACTTAATAGCTTCTTGGATCTCCTGAGGAGAAATGGGACTGCCTAGTTTTTCAGCTGCATCATTGCTAATTTTAGGGTAATTTAGTGAATTTAGGGGATTGGGAATATCTGTTAAATTTAAAGGATACTCGGATGTATAAAGGTTAGTGTAAAAGTCTAGAAAAATTTTGTTAATTTCGGCCGGGTCTGTAGTAAGATTACCGCTAGAAGAAATAATTCTTGGGATTACCCTTGATGCACTGGCTGCACGGGCCTGTTGGGCTAGTAATATACCCTCCTTGTCACCATGCTCGAAGAAACGTTGTTTGGTTTGTCGTAATTGTCTCTCTACCTCGTGTGTCATTAGACAGTTATATTCTAATTGTAATACAAGCCTTTTTTTATATAGGACTGGAGAAGGGGAGGCGGCATAAGTTTCGTCGAGTTTAAAAAGTTCGTCTAAAATTTCCTGTCTCTTAGCCCTATGAGCCTTATTTAAATGTGAAGTAAACGAAATAATCTGGCCGCGGACAAAAGTTTTGAGCGCCTCCCATAAAAATTCACTGTTCATTTCAGTGGTGTCATTGTATTCCATGTAATTATTAATTTGTGTACGATTGTGACTTTTAACACTGACAGCCCAAAGGCGTTTTCGTTTCTCCGCGTAGCCTATATCTTCTCCTACCGCCTGGATGGCGGACCCGAACAAGAAGCGTGAGCTGTTTTACCGAGCTGTGTGTGACCATAAACCTGTGTGGATGCTGGAGGACATGCGCAAAATAGAAATCTTTAAGTGGGATCTTGACGGCTTTCAACAAACATACTCTCCATCCGAGGCGCTCCTGCTTACCATTCAGCCTGACCACCGAGCTTACGCACAATACTTGCTGAATAAGTTCTCATACGGCGCTCTTGCCATGCCAGGAGGGCGTTTTTGCTGCTGGCACTTGGTAGAGGCTGTCCACTTTGACAGGATAGACATTATGTCTCTCATCCTTCAGGTGGCACATAAAATGCCCTCTTCGCGCTCGTACATGGACGGAGAAGGATGCCTCCACAAGAAGGACGGCAAAACTCCACTCCATCTGGCTTGTGAACTGTCAAACTCAGAGGCTGTCCTACTGCTATTGGGAAACGGGGCTTCACCTCATCTTGAGGACAACAACGGTATGACACCACTGGATCTCACCCTCGAGCAGCTCTGGACCTCCAAAGAGAACACACATGCCAACGAGATGTGCCATAAAAGCCTGCTCATGTTCATGCCTCAGGTGAAGTTCGGAATGCAGAGCGCACTGCAAAATGATCCGCAGTGCTGGTCCAATGTTCTGGGTGAGGAGACTTTTAACTACCTAGTTGGGAGAAATCCAGGAACACTCTTCCTCACAGCTATGCAAAAAATCCTGTCTCAACTGCCTCCGCAAGAATTTCCACAAAGTCTGGAGAAACTGCCTATTCCAGCATCTCTGAAAAGCTTCACACAGTCCTTAACGCAGACCTACAGTAACACTGGCCACACACTGACGGTATGCTCGTTGTTTGACTGTTTGTTTTTCCTTTTATTTATACTGTATTTAATTATCTGGCATGAATTTGACATGTAGTGTGTGTGAGTGAGTGAGGGGAAGAGAGAGAATGAAGGGAAGTGGGTGGAGTAGCATGAACTGAATCATCAAAACTCTCTTCCAGTTCTCTGATACTCTGCCTTTATTTTTTATTTTTGAATGACAATATTCACCCCCAAAAAATAAAACTATGCTGTACCCAATTTTTTTGATAAAACATTTTTACACTTAAAAACATTAAAATAAATCTTAAAGTTGTGAAATCGTGTAAAATATACTTCATGCATTGAGTACAAGTTGGTACAAAAAGTAAGTAGACCTGAATAACTTTATTTAGAGCTATGATGTACAAAATTGAGTAAATGTAATGAAAATCAGAAGTTAATGCAATGGTTACCCCAAGTAAAAATAAAAAGTAGAATAATTGAGTAGATATAATTAAAATGCAAGATAGAAGAAACTGAAAATTAGACTATTATTTAATGAACAAATGTGCTACATTTACTAAATATTTTAACTGAATTTAATTTATACTTCTCTGTCACAGAATTAATATATTACACTTAATTTTTTAAAATATATTTAGCCTTTAATCAAGGGGTATTTTAATTCAGGTCAATGTATCTAATGACACCAAATTATAAACAAAGAAACGACACACACATTACCATTTTAATTAAACATTTATTTGCCAAATTTGATAAGACATGAAATCTAAACTCAATCTGGTTTACTTTGCAAATGACATGTAACAAGATCATAAACAATGAGCTGAATTGATCTTATTAGTAAACAGTCTTACAAACAATACATCTGCCACAAACATTATACAGTTAACATGTGGAAAGTCGACTTTTGTATTAGAATCTAATGAGTCACATTTTACATCTGAAAGATTGCACACCTTCACACTTCAGTTTCCTGCAAACTGTGGGATCCATACAAATGTGTGTGCAGAACTTCTCAGGTCTTAAAGAAGCAATGACAGTCTAAATGAAGACAGGAGAGTGAATATCATTGACCAACAGTACCAGACTTCACTCCATAATGATCGAAATTCCTTTTGATGATGCAACAAATGTGCAGAGCTTACACCGCCATCCCATAAGCTGGCACCTAAAAAAGGAATTATAGCATACAAGTAAGTACAAGTGTGACTGTTACTATATACGTCATCATACTGATCTACAAGTGGTGTTCAAATCAAAGCGGGACTTGTGATGAAAATTCTCTGAAACAAAGACGAAAAACTGATTTAAATTTACAGAGTTCTTTGCTGGTAAAATTCAGGTGAACATTCCAGTGGAATGCTTTTACACTAAATGAACTGCTTTGATCACCAAAGGCGTTTTGTTCTTGCAGAACAATGTACAACCTCATATATAAAGAAATAAAGGGAGCTTTTACTCTAATAAGTTATTCTGCACAATCAAAGACATCCCTTGTACATGTCTTTGTCGCTTGTATAAACATGATACTGAACCTTATTTACGCATTACGATCAACTATATAACTTTTTATACTTTAGTTTATGGAAAATCTATTATATTCTAAGGGAAAACTTGTATATTCTAGATTTATTATAGGTAAAGTGAAATATTTCAAGCCTTGTTTTAATTTGTAATGGTTACAAATTTAATATTTCTGTAATATTTAAAAAGTTGACATTTACCTTGCTTTATCTCCATTCTAACTTGTGTTGGTGTTGGTGCTGTAAAAGAGATATAGAAAATATATAACGTTTCACACACACAAAAAATGTAAATGAGTTTTAGTTTCTTTTACTTACACATCAGAACATATATAACATATTTCACTGCAATATTTTAATTTCATATTACTTTCTTCCAATTACAATTCTGAAAGAAACGTTGTACTTTTACTAAATCTTTATATTACATAGCTTTAGTTACTAATACATTTCATAGCACATTTCTTTTATCAACAGCAAATTTAATAATGTTTAAGTACACTGTTTTGTTTGTGATGTACTTGCAGTACTTTTGCACTTCAAATACATTTTAGAACGTCATGTACTTATGACTTTAACTTGAGTAAAAAGTTTAAAGTTCTATTTTTTAAACAAAGCTATGCAGCATTATACTGCTAATCAAACTGTCTGCCTCTAGTGCTGTAAATCATTGCACTGGAGCTGTGCTGGACTCGGAGCTGTGCTGGACTCGGAGCTGTTGCTCTCTGCAGTGTTACTGCTCCTGGACGCACAGCTGATGCATTTACTTTTTCAAACAGTTTCCTACTGCTGCGTGGTCAGTGTTCATTCATGTTAAAAATACTCGCATACAGTAACACAAGGGCGTAGATTTCCCCTGCCACCCCCACCAACCCCATGTCTTTTTAATATGCTGCAAAATGCAATGTAAATGCACTTTACATTAAAGGGATCATCCAGAAACATGTTTCAGTAAATGTTAATATGATCTTTAGGGTCCTAATGAAAAGTTTGTAATATATTTAATAAAAAATTCTCAATGGTTGTGTAAAAAAAAACACTACTTTTAACTGGTAAAAACTAGCTCAGTTCTCAGCAACCTATTTCAGTGCATGTTCCTTTAAATACTTATGATCTCTGCTGAGCCCGCCCCTTAGTTCTGTGGGGCGTGTCTTTAGCCATGGGAGTGTAGTCCAGTGCGGGCAATGCTTTGGACTGCATTACCCACAAAGCCTCGCCCACAACGCAGTGCTTTGTGGGTAATGCAGTCCAAACTGGAAAACGCTGGATTATGGAGCCTGAGCCTGTTTTCTTAAGTAGTTTTTGGTTTGATTTAAATACGGAACCTACGCGGAAGTTTGTAATATCGCCTGACAACGCAGAAATTAAAAGAATGGACATGCATCGACTCGATTTGTCTTTCTCATCACTGCATGGGCATGAATTAACGGGCTGTTACGCTGCCGCGAGCAACAACAACAAAAGCGGAGAAACTTACCGAGAGAGATACGGACGCGATGTGTTTACTGATGTGTTTACATGACTTCTTAATCTTCGACAGACATCGTTATAAACCATCTAATGTAACAAAGGTAAACATAATATAGTTTTCCGACTACGTACACAGTTTGCAACTAGACAATCACCTTAATGCATTGTTTATTATAAACGGGCGATTAGGGATTATATAGAGACGGATGTACACAGAGAAGAAGCCATAACCATGTTCTATGAGAGTGTAAGTTAACTTACACTCCGCATTCATCGTGATTATTAGAAAAGGCGATCTGCAAACAGTCATAGAAAAAGAAATTACTCACTGAGCCTGGTGAAGATGAAGTAGGAACACCAAGCGTTAGTACAGATCCATTTTTTAGGAGCTGCTTCCTAGTAAAACCTGCTTTATATTGACCCGCGTTTATAAAGCAGTCTGGTGAAAAATGATTATCGCAATCATGAACGCATTTAGGTAAATTGGCGTAGACGTTAGCTTTATAAACTAAATTCAGCCACTGCGTCTTCAGCGGCTCAGATGTCGGTAGTGAATGACGACTGCTGTGTTCGCTATTACACCCAACAACTGTACACCACACTCGCTTAGGCGCCATTTTGCTCCAGCGGCGAAAAACAATGGCCGACAGCTTCTTCTCACTCGAGGCGGGTCTTTGCTAAAACACCAGTGTCAATCAACTAGTGTAGGAGCGGCCTCTTGTGGTGTGGCATCACATCGACAGGCATTTGCGATTGGCCTGATTTCAGAAGGGGCATGTTATTGTAATAAATGAAAAGAAAACCACTGGGCGGCTCTTTATCATCGTAGAGTGGTTGTGTACGCACTCTCCTAACACACAGTTCAGTCCAAACAGCTTAAAAAAGTGCATGTAGGCCTGTATGACCCCTTTAATACTAGCAATGCTTCGATTGATATTAATCCACTCGAAATGCAATTCATTAAGTTAAATTAAGGAGTAGTGTAATGGTAAAGGAATGTTTAATAATTGACAAAAAGATAGTTTAATAAAGACTATTCTTTATTGAGCCATAGTGCCATTGTTTTTCCTCCTTTGGAAGTCAATGTTTAACGGTTTTCAGCTTTTTTTCACAATATCTTATTTTGTATTCAACAAAATTAAGAAAATCATAAAAGTTTGGAACCACTTAAGGAGTAAATAGTGAGTAAAGTTTTTGGGGGGGATGAACAAAGCCTTTAATAGGCCTCACCTTTGACCCTAACTCTTCCCCTCTGACTGCACTAGTACCTGACAGGATTGCCAGCTGATGAAATAGGGTAACAAAAAAGTGAGACATGTCAGTTTAAAACTTTTGCCAAAAACACTTATGAATCACTTACATCCTCAGCCTATCACTCCGTATAATGCTAAATATTAGTATAATCAACATGTATAATACACACACATATTATACATTATAAATAATCAACATTTAGATTCACCTCCTGTGACCTTGCCTCTTGACCTGAACTACAACATGGCTGATCTGCTTCTGACCCCTAATAAAAAAGACATTGAGGGATTCCTTATGAGCATTGACAGAGAATGCCTCAGCCTATTATTGGTTGGACTTTCGGCTGCTCCCGGCAAGGGGTCGCCACAGCGGAATGCCCAGTCCGCACTACAACTTGGCACAGGTTTAACACCGGGTGCCCTTCCTGATGCAACCCTCCCATTTTATCCGGGCTTGGGACCGGCACTGCATCCAGTGGCTGGGGTTTGGGCACTGGCTGGGAATCGAACCCGGGCCTTCCACATGGCAGGCGAAACATCTACCACTGAGCCACCAGTGCCCTCGCTGCAGCCTATTATTGGTAACAATGTTAAATCTCAGGACAACTAGGTATAATAATATCAAGTCACCGTTCAACATCACCTGTGACCCCTTCTCTCCATCGCTGTCTGATATACAGCACAGTTGTTTAGGTTCTGTCACCTGACAAAACAGGATAAACACATGCCATTTAAACAGCAATCATTTTATTTCACTTTTTCTGAGTCTTAGTGTGCAAATCTCGAATCAATAATGTTTGCCAAGTTAGTGAATGCATTTTAAAAACTATTTGTGCAAATTGGATTGTCTATTAGTGAACTGTCACCGAAATTCTAGCCATATTATATATATATATATATATATATATATATATATATACTAATATTGCCATATATATATATATATATATATATATATATATAGGCAATATTAGTATGTAGCATATCAATTTCTTTTAAAGACTGATTTCTGACAAATAGTCATCATTAGATTTGGAGAACTGACAGGGATCATATTTATACTTTAACATTTAGCTGTTTAATCTGCTGTTAGTTTTAAGTCCGTATTCACAGACTATAGCCTGTCCTGCTATAATGAATGTGCGTCAAAGCGGTAAAAAAAACCTCACTAGCAATAACGTTAACTGTTGTCGTTACTTTGATGGATTCACTAGCGAACTTAAAGTGACTTACACTTTTCTTTGAAAAAAAAGCCGTTGATCTCGTTGATCTCTGTTCTACACTCCCTTGTGCCGCTCCAGCAGCCTGAGCACTCTGGACTGCCAAAATACATTTTGGAGTGACTTTTATAGCTGCTATAACAAAGTGATAACAGGAACAAGCTTGTTTTATGGACGTTCTACAGGATTAAACATAACTACAAATGGAAAAATCCACTAATTCTGACAAACTCCAAGAAGTGATTATGAAAGAATGGGTTGCTATCAGTCAGGATTTGGCACAGAAGTTGATTTAGAGCCCAGTCGAATTGCAGAGGTCCTGAAAAAGAAGAGCCAACACTGCAAATACTGACTCTGCATAAATGTCATGTAATTGTCGATAAAAAGCCTTTGAAACCTATGAAGTGCTTGTAATTATATTTCAGTACATCACAGAATCAATTGAAACAAAGATCTAAAACTTTTCCCCACGACTGTAGATGCCGAGGCCGTACTCTGTGCCCCCGCGGATGTTGAGGCCGAGGCGGGGCTCTGAGAGAGACGTGTGCAGGTGAACTGTACGACACAGAGCGCCGTCCCTGCGGCTTTCTGTCTGAGACACGCCCCCTTTCTCTACCACCATCCTGCGGTAAATCAGATCTACCCTACACACACACACACACACACACAGAAGAATATATTATATATATATATATATATATATATATATATATATATATATATATTATAGAACAACTGAATCTGCACTTTCTAAAATAAACACTGCTCTGACTAAACACTAAACACACAAAACAATGATCCCTGATAAAGAGAGAACAGGATCGCTTCTCTTTTATACACTACAGAGAGGAAGAGAGATAATAAGAAAGGAAATGGAAGGAATGGAAGATGGAAGAAGTAGGAGCGAAAGATGGAAAAAAAAGTAATAAACTGGAAAGGGGAAAAAGAAAAATTTATAGAAAAATTTGAGAATAGAGAAAGAGAATGAAAGAGAGATATTGTAGGCAATATGAAAGAAAATAAAAACAACAAAGAAAAAGGGAAAAGACAAGAAGGAAGGAAAGAATAAATAAAAGAAAGTAAGAAAAAAGAAAGGTTGGGATGATGAAGGAAAATAAAAATGAAGAGAATGTAAAAGAGTAATAGAAATGAAAGAAATTAAAGAATAATCCTGAATGAATTCTGATTAAACGCTTGTGCTGCTGCTGCCGAGCTCCCTCTAGCGGCACTGAGCGGTAACACAGCAGCCTCAGACACCCATCCAACATTGTCTACTGTACATCTAATTACCTTTTTCTTTTTCCTCTTCTATTTTTTTTAATGAACGGATATTATTATTATTATAAACCATAATTTAATAAGAAGTTTATTTTGTGGTAAATATTTATATAGGACTTTCCTGCGCTCACATTTCACCAGTTTATTATTGAATTTATATTCATGTATATGCACAGACACAAGCGAAGCTACACATACCAGAGCCAGAGCTACCAGAATGGATTTAATCCTGTATTAAATAACAGCTAAATTATCATATAACTTCCAAAATCTTTTCTTTCTGGTTTCTTGGTTTTTATCAGAGGTGCTAATATGAAAGTGAAGCTTGACAATGTCTGCATTTTGCAAGTAGACGTAGTAAAAGTAAAGTGATATCCACCTCCTGACCAATCAGATTACAAGTTGAGTAAGAAAAAACGAGCATGAAGGTCAAAGTGATGGTGAAAATGGGTGGTGTATGAAGAGTTCCACTCATCTTTATTACATCTGCATTCCTGAGAAAAGAACAAGATACAGTAGGCGAGTTAGCATTATGAACGCTCTGTTCCAGTTACAGAGTCATCACCATCGTCACTAATAGCTGATTAAACCGCTTTTAAGATGGTTTGATGTGGTGAAAAGATCTGGTGTGTTAGAAACAGTACTGGCAGGCAGCCGTGTTCTCTCCCCTGGGTGAGCTCTCTCTCTCATGGGTGTAGTGATGGTTGTCTTTGCTCACACATACTGAGGAACATCTCCCTTATACATATTGAGGAACATCTTCCTCACACCTGACCTATGCACTGTTTTGTCTTTATTAAAGAGTAAACTTTGAGAATCCTAACACTTTTACCTTCAGCATGTTGCTGGTGGACGCAGCTCCTCCTGGAAAGATCTTCTCGATTTTGACCACGGGCTGCACTCTGGACTCGATGTCACCAGATATACTGATCCCTGTTCATTACAGACTTCACATTAGTGCACAAACTTTAGCAAACAAATGTGGAAAGAAGCGGCTACACAACAGAGTGTGTAAGAGTGTACAAGAGTATGTTAACAGGCTGTAAGCTACGCTGTTGAATTCTGGATTCTGATTGGTTAATAAGTGTTGATGAATCTTCAGGCTTTTGTTCTAAAGGGTCATTGTTTCTATGGAATCAACTTAAGCACAGGAACTCATTTCATGGATGCTCCAGATAATTTATTTTAAAAGCTATCATTAAAATTAACACGTATGCTCCATGCTCTACGTATGGAAGGAGTCTCCAGTGTCAGTGCTTTGTAACATTTAGAGGTAAAGCTGTAACTTTTCTGACATGTTTAGTACAAACAAAAGAAATAAAGTTTATATTTTGTGCTTTCTTGGTATCATGATTAGTTTGATTTTTTCTATAAAAAAAAAACCTTTAAATGAGAAAAGAAAAAGAGCCTCGCGAGGGAGTGACTTTTTATAGCTGCTATAACAAAGTGATAAGACTGTCGCCCTCGGCGTGCTCACCAGGGACTATCACCATTTTGATTCATACACATTCAAATTCCATACAAACTTAAATAATTCTTTTGATTGTGTAAAGCTGCTTTGGGACAATGCCAATTGTTAAAAGCACTATACAAATAAAATTGAATTGAATTGAATAACAGGAACAAGCTTACTTTATGGACGTTCTACATGATTAAACGTAACTACAAATGGATAAATTGCTAGCTTTGTGATATAAAAAGAATATGCTGCTTCAGGACATGCTGTTACTAAAAAAAAAAAACAAGAGCACAGATTTCCTCACCCAGTGAGCGCTTGGTTTTGCTGATGCAGACCGTTTTGAGTTCATACTCCTGATCATTACCATGCTCCTGCGCTTGTTTTTCCTCACAGTGTCCCATAGAGGGCCCCGCAGTGCTGTGTGATCTCCTGAGAGAACCGAAAACCTAAGACAGTGGTGGTCTCTTGTGACGAGAAGTATCCACAACGGTAAAGAAAACATCTCATCCAGCCGTGCATCCATTTCGGAAAAGGGACCGCCCCCTTGACGAGGTCGGGTTTTCCAAACTCGTCCTGACCTCGTCGTCGTCTGTTGTGGAGACTGGAGAGTCTGAATCTTGCATCAGTAACCAGTTAGGAATCATTAAAGATCTGGATCTGGATGGTTTTAGGGATTCTAGGGAAGTCTATGGGAATGTCCAGCAGAGGAGTGAAGGACACATGGCTAGGTTCCTCCGTCAGGCTTTGCGCCCGAGACTCCGCACGAAGACGCTGTAATTGTTCCAGCAGCCGGTTTTGCCTGTCCACGTCTTCGGCTGCTTGGAGCTCGAATCCACCCTGCTGATCTAAAATGCATATGTGCAGTACTCTGGAGCGTTTCGAATCCAAAATGCATAAAAGTCTTTAATTTGGTTCTAATCCTGGGACTCACCTGGTACTGGTGTGATGAGGTGCCGCTTGGGGGCGTGGCCTGCTTTGGGAGAGCGCAAAGGGGATGACTGTCCTACAATGAAAAGAGGAAATAAGACAACAACAAAAAAACGCTCATCGAGCTCACTCAGGTCAGGAGCTGGTACGAGCTACAGTAGCTTGGTATTTTTGTACTTACGAGAGCGTCGCTTTAATATGTCATACGCTTCCTCCTCAAAGGGTTTCACCATGCTGTTAAACTGCTGAAGATCCTCTTTAGGGACAAGCATTCTGAAACAGCATCCAGGAGTGAAGGAAAAGCAACTCAGGAGACATAACCTGTTCTGGTCATAGGATCCTTAAACTCAGTTCATGCTTTCACAAATTTTTGCTCTGATGCGCTTTGTAGTCACAAACTTAGTCACAAACTGTGATAATCAATGGGTAGTCATCATATGCCAGCATAAGATCATGGGTCAACAGGGTGCATCAGGGTGACCTGTATCGAAACACACTCGCTTTGATGACTTCGATTACGGCTTTATTGCTATTGACCTGTAGGTGCGTTGTAGAGCCAACTCTATGTTTACACAACATGATTCGCTATCATTCGTGACTTTCATATTGAATCGTATGCAACATACTGTAGCAGCACCATGTCATGTGACGGCGAGGCTTCTTCCGGTATAACAGGTCAAAAGATTCTTACATTATCGTCATTATCTGCTTCCTTACTGTACCAAATCATGGTCATTTTCCGTGCTATTACATAGCGCCAGCTTCGTACCTTATTGAGTGGCAGGACAAAATGTTGAAAAATTTGTAAAAGTGTGAACTTTAATCCATTACACTTAGCAGACACCGAGCAGCTCCACGTTGTATTGTCTTTATAGTAAATTTAAACTTTTTTCACCTGATCTCCCTCAGTAATAGAAGCTTCTCCGGTCCATCAAGAATAGCCAGCAGGGGGAGCACTAGCGACTTCAACTCTCGCTCCACTGTATACTAAACAAACAGAAAAGAATCTTATATACTAGTACACCTATAAATCGACTACATTTGATGGAGGAAAGGTGAGTGATGTCACACATTATTACCCGCGTACAGATCTCCACGAGCACGGCTACGTCTTCCTCCTCCAGCAGCTTCCTGGCCATGTCCTCCACCTGAGTGAGCACTTCCTGATCGGACACCCTGCTGCTCGTCGTACCTTCAGCCGTAGATTAATTATATTTAAAAAATCTGTCCCAAAGAATGCTATTTAATCTAAACTCACACTACATTACCATGACCGAGCTCATTTCGGGATGGTGATTTTGAACGCTCTGTGGACGAGCTCCTTTTCCAAAGTAGGCCGAGGAATGTTTTGGAACGCTGCAATGAGATCCCACTGTGTTCTTTTCCTTCCTTCTGCTTCCTCTGCTCTTCTTCTGTATGTGTGTTTAAAAAAAAAAACAGGAAATGCTCATTGTTATGCTCGATGTAATGTCATTGATTGATAAAATCTGAATTAAGGATATTTAATCCCCCATGCAGCCCAGTCTCCCCCACATCGCCCCCCCTCCTCCCCCTCCAATTTGAACCTGTCTAAAAGCAGCCCTGATGGTGAGCTACTCATTCTGTTTATTATAATATTTCCATAGCTGAATTGTAATATTTTCATTACTGGAACAATAGACAAAATTTGTGTATGTAGACATGTTGGAGGTCTGTTTATTGAAAATGTAACATTTTATTTTATTTCTGTTCAAAAGAACAAAATAAACTAAATGATTCTTTAAAAAATTTGAATTTTGATGAACAAGATTCAAAGAACCGAGTCACAAAAATTATTCAATCCTCTCATATCTTCTAGTCTGAGTCATTCGTTCTTTTGAATCTATTTCACTGCATACTGTAGCATCTATGGGACTTACGTGACAAAAGAACGAACAACTTGGGACTAGAAGACTCATTGAGAAGAACGTTCACGTGACAAAAGACGACGATTCAGAATAAAAAACTCAAAGGTAAGTACTTATTTCTGTTTCTTGTATCCTGAATCACTGAGTCACATTAAAGACTCGCTCAAAAAGAACAAATCTTTCATGAACAACCCATAAAAAACTAAAAAACACTACAGGCAGATTAGAAAGAGGCAAGTGAGCTGGAGACAGGCGGGGAAACACTGACATATATAATTATAATAATATACTAACTAATGGCACTGTCTAAAAAGGAAAGTAGACTGTGAAAACAGTTAGCTCGGAATCGACAGACTTATGTCGTACTATATATTATTATATTATACATTATATTATATACGTATACTGTATGTTCATTCTTCCCTCTGGGAACACAAACCCAGTGTGTCTCATATGTTCAAAGCAGTGTTGGGCAAATAACACAAATACTTTACTTAAATAGAGGTAAAGATACCCTAGATAAAATATTACTTTCAAAAATAATTTACAGTTTTAACTGATTAGTACAGAGAGAGTACTTGAGAGTACAAAAGTACTTTTCTTCAAATGTACTTAAATATCAAATACACTGA
Organism: Clarias gariepinus; assembly: GCF_024256425.1. NCBI lineage: Eukaryota > Metazoa > Chordata > Actinopteri > Siluriformes > Clariidae > Clarias > Clarias gariepinus. The sequence continues at coordinate 29,559,024 of NC_071113.1, forward strand.
GCTTGAATTACTGTAGCTCACATTAGTCTTTAAGTCATAGTGAAAGTCTCTCTCCTTTTATTTTTCAGATTAAGTACAGAGTACAGATTGCTCCTTACTCCCTGCTCTGTTTGCAGGAAATGTTTGTGAAGGGAACTTCCCTCGACAAAATTCCACCATTTAGTAGGACTGTCCCCGAATAGTCGAAGATTCGATGCATCGATTTGCGGAGCCTGATTCGACCACCGATCTCACAGTTGAATCTTCGCGGGTGAAACGAGCATCATACCATTTCGGCAATATGGGGGTGCTCAATGTCTAATTGCACACAGAACTACTGGTTTTGTACGGTTATATTAAGTTATATACAGCCTTTAATTATGATAATGCAGTAAAAACAAAAGTGAAAAGAAAGAAGCGTTCAATAAATATTTTTAGCGTGTTTGTGAATAAATCCAACCACCCCTGTGACAGATTTAATTTTCACTTTCCCTGATCCATGATGAGATGAGGACCATCTTGACGGCAGGGATTAGGCTACATAATGTCTGGATTAAGAAAATCTAAAGTGTGGATGCACTTTGAAATCGTAAAAGGTGATCCAAAAAAAGTAAAATGTAAGTTGTGCCAACAGCTCATGTCGTACCACTCATCGACAACAAACATGGCTTTCCACTTAAAACGGGTAAGTTTCTTACTAATAAAGACGGTTCACTCTTTCATATATAATGGCGCTTTTAATTTACGAATAGTAATATCATATGTTGGGATTTAAAATATGTTGGTCATTTTTTAGATCCACCCACAGTATCAGACTGACGACGGCAGTTCATCCAGCAGCAGTACCGGAGCTGCGCCAAAACTAATTCAAAGAAAGCTAGATTTGAGGCCGCCATTGTCCGACAAAAGGAAAAGAGAAATTACGGACAAAATTGCAGAGTTTATTGCGCTTGACATGAGGCCAGTGAATGTTGTGGATGGTGACGGTTTTAAAGAATTAATGCGCACACTTGAGCCAGGATACACAGTTCCCAAAAGAGAGAGACCGAGGAGATTGACAGACGATGGGAGCTTAAAGGCCGTCTTTTGGAGAGCAGTATTTATATCAGCGCTGCAATTCTTGACCCACGTTTTAAGAAGCTTTCTTTTTTCACTGATGATGAGCAAAGGAATGAGGCATATACTGTGGTGGAAAATCTGGCTGAGAGTTTATCTGCCAGGCCTGTACAGGAGGTAGGTGATGACAGTGAATTGGTGGAGGAGCCTGATACTGCAGCAGGCCCTTCAAGACAAGAAAAAGAGAAAGACCAAGTGATGTCGATGCTGTTGTCCAGTGATGAAGAGGAGCAACAGCCAGAGGACAGTGAGATGAAGGCTTATTTAAAGGACACTACAAAAAGCAGTACAGGACCACTGGAATGGTGGCTTAAGAACGAGGAGAGATACCCAAAGCTGTCCATGGCCGCAAAGAGATTCCACAGCATCCCATCTACTTCCACACCATCAGAAAGAATTTTCTCCAAGGCTGGATTTATTATCAGTAAAACCAGGAGCGCACTGCTGCCGGCCAACGTTGACAAGTTGGTTTTCCTCGCACACAATTTGAAAAGACTCAAACGCACACAAGCAGAGTAAGAGACTGGATTTTTTTCGATCGGGTAGGGTACAATTGTTTTCAAACATTTCAGCCGTTTACTAATTTTAATTGGCTGTGAACATGTTTAGCTAAATAGCTGCCAGTTTTCGTTTATTGTTGTTTCGGCAGTTAAAAAGAAAGCGTTCACAATTCTGGCTAAACTTCCGTTGTTCTAATAATTTATTTCGTTTTATTTTATTTATGGATCATTCAGGGTTACCTAATTTAACTGTGGTTTGTGTTTTTATTTTATATATATATATATGTTCCCCTGCACTTTGGCATTTTGCACACATTTGTTATGCTCCCTGTGACTTGATTCTGAGTTTATTTTTTTTATTATTAGAAATGTATAATCTGTTCTAATTTAATTCTTTAAATTAATGTTTTTTTGTGTCAATGTTGCGCTGCACTGAAAGCATGTTGGCACAGGCAATTTTGCCGATTTAATTTAATTTCGCAAAATGTGAAATGCAAATCCTTTTTTTAAAGGTTTATTTATCAAAATGTTCTTTTATTATTTGTCTGATGTTCTGTATTTCGATCGCTTTAAAATATTTTGAGAAAACCTAAATAAGTTCGTTGTTGCTGTGTGCAGTGCAAAAAATAAAAATAGTTTTACCCTCCTGCTGACTATAGTGTCGTGCCCTCCCAACCCATTCACACAAACACATAGGCCTAGATGATTCAACTATCGGTCGACTATAGAAAGATTCGAAAATTCTGATTCGACTATGAAAATTCATAGTCGGGGACAGCCCTACCATTTAGAACAGCTTGCGAAGTCACACAGGAATTCAATTAAGATTTTCTCTAAACAAGATATAAATAAAATTAAAACTGAGTATCTTACATTTCCGGTTTCATCCAAAACTAAAAAATTCCATTATAAAATTCTCAACAATATCTATGCATCAAATGAGCCCTTAAGGAAAAGATTCAATGTGGATCACAATAATTGTGTTTTTTATGAGGCTAATATAGTCACTTATTCATCTTTTGTGATTTTAGGGATGATCTGCATGATTGGTTGGTCACTAAAATATAGTGGAGTAAAAAAGTATTTGATATAAAAAGTGGAGTAACAGTGGAGTAAAAAAGTATTTTATATAAAAAGGATATCAAAAAAGTATTTAGTTAGCCACCTGGGGCTAAGGAAGGGTTACAGTTAGGTTCAGGGGCTCAGGAAAGGGTTACAGTTAGGTTCAGGGGCTCGGGTAGGGTTACGTTAGGGTTTAGGGCCTGGGGAAGGCTGATCGCTCTCCGACTCGTGTGCGACCTCGAGGCCTCTTCCTGGGCATGGGTCCCGCCTCACCCGCGGTGTGGAGGTACCGCCGCGCAGTAGGGTGTCCAGAAGAGAGTATGGTCAGAATTTCAGGAGACAGTAGCAATTACAGGGTTCCAAGCACCTGGGGCACTGGTAAATGTACTGCCAGCCCCCGCACAGCCTCCGGGCTGCCCAGGAAGCTACGGGAGCAGACTAGAAAGCTCGGGTTCATGCTCCCCGGCGTGGTCCCCTTCACGCCTCAGTCTGGTAGATCGGACGATTCCCGCTAAGGGTAGGCGCCTGCCCATGGTAATTCCAGCTCCAATAACATATATTAAAGTTGCTGCAGTTTAAAAGCTCGTAGTTGGATTTAAACATGGCATTGGGCTGTTGCTCGGTGTGGGCCATGCACATGCGTAAATAAACCTGCAACAGCTCTATAACATCTAGACTGACAAATTGTGTTGGCTATATATTACATTTGGGTGAGAAGGGTACTCCCGGTTCAACTCGGTGTGTGCCCAACGTGCAGGGGTGGACACTTAAATGACAGCACGACCAAATTCTCGCGTCGAGGTAGGGTTGAGAGCCAGCTTTGGCAGTGCCTCCCCTTCTCTTGCCTAGGCGTCACCTATGTGCGGAGGTGTTCGATGAAGTAATATGCTCTGGTCCCATCACAATGAGACGTGGCAACATAGCTTACAGCAGGTTATGGTCGCTGAATTGCTGGATGTCCAGGTGGTGCTCCGAAAATAATGTGGGCTTCATAGACAATTGGAAGACCTTTGAGGGCAAAGCTGGCCTGTTAGGGCGGGACGGTGTCCATCCCACTCGGAAAGGTGCTGCTCTCATTTCCTGAAGTATAGCTCATAGTCTCAGAAGACGCCTAGTTAATCGGTGACAATCCAGAGTCCTAAAACCAACAGGCTAAACCAACCGTCTGCTAGCTGCATAGAGTCGTCAGTCGTCACGCAGGGTTCATCATATTGAGACTGTGTCTGTTCTCCGAGCTAAGCAAAACTGTAGAAAGACTCAGAAAGTCTGTTATAGTAATTTAATTAACATAAAGGCCACAAATTTGGATCATATTGAATGCGCAGCCGGCACCTCTGATCTAAGCTAGGACTGTTATATTATTAGATCTCTCGCATCTAAAGCAGCTATTGTTAATCAAATTATCACGGATCAGAAGTTTGATATATTCTGGATTAAACAGGACGAGTATGTAGCTCTAAATGAAGCTAGTCCTCCTGGATACAGCTACATACACCAGCCTCGGTTAACTGGTAGAGGAGGAGGTTTTTTTTGCACAAATTTAATGCATTTGAAGTTCTCTATAGTAACATAACAAGTGTAGCTACAAATATTAGGTCTGCTCAGTCGATTCCGCTAATTATAACTTACAGACCTCCAGGGCCGCACTCTGAATTTCTTAGTGAATTTGCAGATTTCCTCTCAAACCTAGTCATTTCTGTAGACAAGTCGTTTAGCCGCTTCCGGAACGAATTATGCTCGTAATTTAAAGATCCACTGTAATATAATTTTCTTAAAGATGTTTCTTGCTATTTTGTTATTTAAGTACGTTGGTTTCCCATCTTTGTTATACTGTCCCACATTCTTGTGGTGTTGAAGTTGTACTGCATGGATGTAATCTATTTCGCATCTACAGCTTTTAGTTCTCACATCATGAGTTGAGTTCTGTATCCACACACACCCAACACAATCATTTAAAATAGTGCAGAGACACATGCGAGACATTCATTATTTAAGATAAATTATTTTATTATTTTAGATAAATATGGACCATGTGTGCATGGCGTTTGCATGTTCTCCCCATGCTTGGTGGGTTTCCTCTGAGTACTCCGGTTTCCTCCCACAGTCTAAACACAGGCAGATTAGGCCGCTCGGCATTCCCAAATTGACCGCAGGGTGTGAATGAGTGCATATTTGAGCTCTGCGATGGGAATAGGTTCCAGGCCCTCGCGACCCTAAATACAGGATAAAAGGGTAAAGCTGATGAGTGAGTCAGTGAGGGGATAAATATGAATCCAGCATTCTTACACTGTTCTATAAAATATTCTGCTGTGAAAATATTAAACAGGACAATATCTTTAATGTAAGCTCAGCTTTATTACTTTATGTAATTGACTATTATCCTTAAACAAGGTGCCAATTTTTTATTTATTTATTTTATTTAACCAGGAAGGTCCCATTGAGTTACAGTAACTCTACTTCCAGGGAGTCCTGGCCAAGAGTGGCGGCTAGTTACAAGTACACTAAATACAATGGACATACAACCAAATACAATAACAAAAAACCCAGAGGAACAAAAAACTACAAGAACACAAGTCTCACATGAATCTTAGACTAGAAATCAATGATATCACACTTCATGAAGCACATAGTACAAAGTACTGTAGATATGAGGGCACCAAATTAAAAGCAATGGCACTTTTCTGTAAGTGTTGATTTTAAAATGTTTTTAAAAATATTAAAAGATGGAAGTGATTCTAAATTTAAGATGTTTTGAAGTTCCGGACATGTGGTGCATAATAGGAAAAAGATGTTTTTTTTTTTTTTTTACCAAGTTCTGTTCTTAATGAAGGAGTGTCAAATATCTTATTTGATGACCTTGTACTGTAAACACTCCTATGATATGTAAGCAGATTTGAAATATATTGAGATAATTTACCCATTAGTCCTTTTGCAATAAATATCAATAAATTACATTTCCTTTTAAAGGAGAGAGAGGACCATTGTACCATTTCATACAAGATGCAGTGGTGAGTCCTAGCAGCTGCACCTGTAATGAAATGCAAGGCTGAGTGATATAAAACATCTACAGTAGCTTTTTCAGTAAAAAGCAAGAGGAGTGCATATACACTAAGTTTGGGGTGACTTTCTAACTTCATGATGGTTCCTAATTTTTTTTTCTTTCTACATTGTAAAGGAATGCTGAAGGCGTCTAAAAATGCATTAATCTCCTTTGAACAGTTAATGGTGCGATGTTTCTGTTACTTCTGCTCTGTAAAGACTTCATAACGCCTCTAATCTAAGGGTCTGTTAATTGGTCATTTTTCAGGCTGATGACTCTAAATGAACTTCTCATCTGCGGTAGAGGTAGGTTTTGGTCTCGCCCTCCTGGGACGGCCTTCATGAGAGCCAGTTTCATTATGGTGCTTGACGGATTTTGCAAATGCACTTGACAATACTGTTCTTGCAAGAACTATAACAGAAAGGCTGACCTCTGTGTCTTAAAATAACAACTAACTGTTGTTTTTATTGTAACGTATATAATTACCTAATCCCATATGTGTTATTTTATTCAAGATTCAAGATTCAAGATTCAAATAACTTTATTAATCCCAGAGGGAAATTGCTTATGCTCGGTTACAGGTGCTCACAGTTGTTAACTAAGAAAGAATAAAGGTAATAAATAATAATAATAATAATCTTTAAAAAAAAAAAAAAAAAAAAAAAAACTCTTAAAACAGTAAGTACCATAAGAATATGACTCAGGGCCACTTGTAAGTATTGCACAGTAATCTAGTATTGTTTATGTAATATTGTATTATTGTGTGAGATCTTGTATTACATATTTTCTCGGGAAGTAGTATTGCAGTAGTTGTATTTTTAATATGGTATGTGATAATGTCCTATTGTGAAACGGTTAGTGAAAAAATCCACATACATGTGTGTATGAGTTACAGGGAGGAGTTGTACATTTTTATGGCTGTTGGGAGAAAGGATCTTCTGTGGCGCTCTGTGGAACACTTGATAGTAATCAGTCTCTGGCTGAAACTGCTCCTCTGTTCAGCAAAGACACTGTGTAGCGGGTGAGAAGGATTGTTCAAAATGGATTGTACTTTGGATAGAATCCTCCTCTTTGCCACTACATCCACAGAGTCAAGCTCCATGCCTAGCACCGATCCGGCCTTTTTAATTGACTTGTCCAGTTTGTTCTTATCAGACACCCTAATATTACCACCCCAACAGACCACAGCATAAAAAATGACACTCGCCACAACGGTTTCATAGAACATCTGCAGAATGGTGTTACAGACGTTAAAAGACCTGAGCCTTCGAAGAAAATACAACCGACTCTGTCCTTTCTTGTAGAGTGCCATTGTGTTGAGTGACCAGTCAAGTTTGTTGTCCAGGTGGACTCCGAGATATTTGTATTCAGAGACCATGTCCACTGTCTCTCCCTTTACAGATATAGCAGTCACAGGGGTCTTGTTTCTCCTAAAGTCTACAACCATCTCCTTTGTTTTCCTGATGTTTAGTTGTAGGTGGTTACGCTCACACCAGGAAACGAAGTCATCCACCACAGACTGGTACTCAGAGGTGTCACCCTCCTTTACACACCCAACAACCACAGAGTCGTCAGAGAACTTCTGCAGGTGGCATGACTCTGAGTTATATCTAAAGTCTGATGTATATAGGGTGAAAAGGAAAGGAGACAGTACCGTCCCCGGTGGAGCTCCAGTGCTGCAGATCAAAGTCTCGGACACACAGTTCTGAAGTCGGACATACTGGGGACGGCAGGTCAGATAGTCGATTATCGTTTTGAAATCCCCAGTACTGTGTCATCAGCGTAAAGATGGACTTTTGTTGGACTTAGATCCATACCTATATTATTAATATAAATAGAAAATAAAACTTATAATACGTTTAAGCTATAGATGTAATGCTGATTTACTGACCGAGTCTTTTCTGCTTTCACTTCTTAATTAACTCAGTGATTGTAAGGATTTCTTGAATTTTGGTAGACCCCCTTTGGTCTACTCAGTGTGCCCTTACAAACACAAACAGTACAGTAGGTTCTGTCCATATTTATATCCGCCCTCGACCTCCCCCCCCCCCCAAATGTGCCAATCATGTATTTTCACAGTATCGCGATGTGTTGTTATTCCTGTCTCTGGAAGAGTTGCTTGAAATTTTCTATGGACTAAATCCGTGTATTTATCGCCAGCTTAAAAAAACAACAACAACAAAAAAAAAACAGCTCCGCTAGAAAAACGCGTTCTCCGATGGTTAACATTTTCACCGCAGATACAGAGCAAGAGGTCCTGAACCCACTAAACATTGGACGTCAGATAGATGTGCAGATCATGTCTATATTGGGTCCGGCGGTCCATGACCAATTTTGGACATCTATTCGAGGTCCAAACTAGGTCCACTATTTGGACGTCCAACCATGACCCAACTTGAATGTCATTTTGATGACCTAATCTGTCTTATTTTTTAGATGAAAATTAGCTTCCCAAAAATGACATGGAAAACACGTTCCACAGACGTCAACATTAGACGTGCGATAGACGTCGAAAAAAGACGTCGCCTGACGTTACAAAACAACCCCATCAATGGACGGAAATTGGACTTCCAAAGATGACATGGAAAAGACGTCACCACGACGTCATATTGCGCAGTGGGAACGGAGTGTATTCGGCTAATAATTATATACAAATATGTAAATATTTAATCTGTTATGTGAGATTACAGAGGTAATCCCCCCCAACACAGTCTCATAACATTTATTAAACCCTATATTGTACATTAAGGCTATGTGCAATTGTTTTTCATTTCATTAGGCTTTTAGTTAACAAAGCAAATCTCTGGCTTATGTACATTGTATGCATAAAACACCTTTCATATATGCTTGTATCCTATTCCAGATTTAGTTTACTCATTGATTTTTATATTATTATCCACTCTTTCGGGGATTATCCCAAGATTTGAATTGTGGTTGCTGGAATTAGTGCATTTGGCCACGAGCATTAGATCAGGAACTGGCATCCCAGTGGTGTTTACTGGGGTTGAGGTCAGGGCTCTGTATAAAACACCTAAGAACTTCCACTCCAAACTTCCATGTCTTCATAGAGTTTTGTTGGCACGGATGTTGGAACAGATTTTGCTGAGAAGGCATGAAACTACACAATGCAATGACATTATATGCATGCATCAGTTTGTGGAAGGAAGATCTATGGGTTTGGTCTTCAGCAGTCCACAAACGTTAAAGTATTTTCATTTTGTTTTAATGTTTTAATCTTCTCCAGAGCAATAATTGTACTGCCAGACAACTTCTCAAGCAGTGCATTAACTGCAGACATTACACCACACAATACATCTTAGGTGTGAAGAACATCGTTGATGACCTCAGACTCGCTGCCTGCAGCCTTGCAAATGTCAGCTGATTCCCTTTCCACAGATGTTACAGTACAGCAATGTCAGGACTAGAGGGGTCATTGCAGCATTTCCACTCGCGCAATCTTCTGAGTCGTTTTCGTCGAGCTGCGACTCGCCCTACTTTGATGTCTAGAACATTTTCAGCTTCACACAATACATCTCCTAGAGTGAGCTGGGACATATGACATCTTAAAACATTAGCACATTTCATAACACCCAATAATCCAAAATAATATGATTATGAGAAATAAACAATGAGCAAGGCATAAGACATATTGCTTTTCAAACAAGTCATTTATTATTTACTTTAGTCTAGTAGGCATAGTTGGTAAGTTAGAAAATAACTTACCAGTTAAAATAAAAATTAGAATCCATAACTGGATTATCATGGGAAAGCAGCTGAAGATCATGTCCTGGTCCCAGTCATGCTGGGGGCTAAATTGTCTTCTAGTGTAGACATGAGTAGAACAAACTTCTCTTCTCTTCTCTTCTCACAGTGCACTCAAGTTCACATCTTTTATATATTTGGTTCTAGGTATATTTATGTACATTCTATGCAAATAAAAATTAATTTACATTTTAAAATAAAGAATATTAATTTAAATAAAAAACATTTGGTGTTTACTTTGTTTCATTCAATCTGAATAACGGTTCTTTTCACCACTATTTAGATTAACACCACTTAACACGATTTAAATTCAAGCATGAAGTGTTTTTATTTTTTGTCGGCTTAGACAGGCCGGGTAATTTTCATGAAGTCCTCACTACTGTATGTTCTTGTTGTGGAGATTTGCAGTGGTCTTATTTCTAGTTGTTTTGCTACAGTAATTGAGTAAAAATCTAGTATTATTTTAGTAAGTTTCTATAAGAGTGGAGAGATACAACGATCTAGCCACACTGAGAGCTTTTTTATAGTTCAGGATGCTCTCCTTCCATGCTGTTTGAAATACTAAATTTAGTTTGACGCCATTTACTTCCCAATTTCCTACCAGTCTGTTTTAAAATGCGTGTGTGGTCATAAAACCAGGAAGCAAACTTCTTATCTTTAAGTATTTTCCTTTTAACTGGAGTTGCATTATCTAAAGTATACCAGAATGTTGACTATAAATATTCAGTCTCCTGATGGAGTTCTGCGGGGTCAGATGGTGATCCAATCAAAGTGGATAACTATGGGAGATTACTCAAAGCTGTGTGTGGTATTTGATGTAAATGTACGTTTAAAGTTTAATGCGGTATCGTGGTGCTGTGCGTACATTGTTACCATGATGCGCTTTAATTGAGACAAGATAGTAATCTAAAATAACTTCAGACTGTGGAATTGTAATAATATTTCTTATACTTAAGGATATTATTAAATCTAAAGTGTGACTTGCTTTATAAGTGGGTCCTACTACACACTGATTTACTTCCACTGAGTCCAGTATGGACATAAATGCTGTTCTCAGAGGGTCTTCTGGATGCTCAAAATGAAAATTATTAATATCGCCAGCAATTACCGCTTTGTCTACAGAAACGCCCAGGTTTGAAAGGAAATCTGCAAATTCACAAAAAAAAAATTCAGGGTACGGCCCTGAGGGTCTGTAAATGATCATTGCGACTGAGCTGACTTGATATATGTAGCTACACTTATGTTCATAAAGAATTTCAGATGCATTAAATTTGTTTCTGTGTTTTTGTACAATAAGACAGAATATCATTGTAAATAACTGCAATGCCTCCTCCTTTACCAGTTAGACGAGGCTGGTGTATGTAGCTGTATCCAGGAGGACTAGCTTCATTTAGAGCTACACACTCACTGTCTTTAATGCAGGTTTCTGTTAAACACAGTATATTACCCCAGTGAAAAAAAATACACTTTACTGTATTACAAATATATTGAAATCCTCGATAGTACATTGCAAATATACTAACAAAAAATTGTACCATCAGTTAATATATACAGTAAAAAGTATACTAACATCAAGCTTTTACAAAATTTTGGAATAAAATTTACTTAAAAATAATTGTATTATGGTACACTTTTCAAAAATATATTATTGGAAAATATACTTTAAGTGAAAGGTTGGTCTAATTTCCAATGTATACTTATTTAAACTTGTTTTTAAATGTATTTTTGGTATATTTAAAAAAAAAATTAAGGTACAGTATTAGTTTAAACCTGGTGTGTTGATTTTAGCTGTTACACAGAGACTGAAAACAGGCCGAGAGCTACGGAGCCATTATACCACAAGCAAAGTACATGAGATAGATATCTTAAATCCCCATTTATTTTCCCATTTTTCTACCTCTTTTATTGTTCTCTGCATCTTGATGTTGATGTACTCTGTATTACTGCCTCTGATCCACAGTGCTCCATCATCTGCATATAGTGATTTTTCTATTGTTTCTTCTACTCCATCGAATATATATGATGCTGAATAATATTGGGCTACACATGCTTTCTTGTGGGGTGCCGTTTTCTACTGTGTATTTTTTTTTTTTTAGTATTCTGTGCCCACTCTGACTTCTATTGTCCTATTTTCTAAAAAGTTCTTTATCCAACTATGCATTTTGCCTCTTGTTCCTCATTTGTCTAGCTTGCATAATAGACCTCCTTTCCATAGCATATTGTATGCTTTTTCAATATTGAAAAAGACTGGCATTACTGTTTCCTTATTTGTTTGTGCTTTTCTTATTTCAGATTCAAGGTTTAATACTGCGTCCATAGTACTTCTTCCTTTTCTAAATTCATTTTGGTATGGCGATAAAAGTTTGTTTATTTCTGGTGGTGCGTCTTTTTGTTACCATTCTTTTAATTGTCTTTCCTATTTGCGATGTGAGTGCAATTGGCCTGTAGTTAGTTGGGTCTGAAGCTTCTTTACCTGGTTTTAGTACTGGTATTAAAGTGGCTAGTTTCTAGTCTTTGGGGATATTAACTGTTTCCCATATTAAGTTAAAAGAGGCTTATTATCAGTTGAATCAAGTTCTCTGTCATGTGCATAAGCATTTTGTAGCAGATGTCATCTCTCACTGGTGTTGTTAGCCGTGCCCTTGCTGTTGCTTTTTTAAACTCATGTATTGAGAATGGGAGGTCTAGTTCTTCTCTGTTGCTTTCCTTTCTTCTTCTTTCCTTGTGTTGAATTATTATGTTTTTCATATTCTCTCTCAAATAGCTGTTTTCTGAACTGTGTATGTTGACAAATGTTATGGCTAAGGCCTCTGCTTTGTTACTAATTGCAGTCCCATTATTGTACTGTAGTACTGGGATTTCATTTCTAGTTTTAATCCGTTCATTTTCATTATTATTTTCCAGATGTTTGTTAGTTGTGTCTCTCTTCCTATTGTGTTGCAGTACTGTCTCCAGTGTGTGCGTTTAGCAGTTCTTGTGTTTTTCTTGACTATCGCCTGTGCTTTCTTATATTGGATTAGTTTTTCCAGTGAATGGTGTTTTTGAAGTTGTTTGAATGCTTTAATTCTGTTTTTGACAGCCTTGCTACATTCTTTATTCCACCATGGTACGCATTTTCCTTTTCTTTACACCTTTGTTTTTCGGAATCGTTTTGCATGATGTTTGGTTAATAATATTAGTTGTTCTGTTTTTAAGTTCTTCTATTTCTGTTATACTTTTAATTGATTCTTCCTTATATGTCATATCTATATTTGTTTTAAATTTCTCCCACTTAGCTTTCCCCAATATCCATCTTGGTATTTTATTTTCCCTCTCTTGTTTGCTGCTTACTCCTGTTTAATTAATATCGGATAATGGTCACTTCCAATTGTATAGTACTTTTGGGTTTTCCATCTACATATTCCTGTGATTTCCTTTGACTGTTAAGTCTATTGCACTCTCTGTGTTATGTGTACTGTTGTGTCTGGTTCCCTTGATGTTGTTTGTACATACGAGATCTCTATTTCTTATAAATTCCTCTACTACCTCCCCATTTGTGTCTGTTTCTCTGCTTCCCCAGAGTGTATTGTGCGTGTTAAAGTCACCACAGCATATAATGTGTTCTTCCCATGTTCCTATTATTTCTTCCAGTGTGCTGTTGTTTAATTTACATGGATTGTAGTAGTTTACTATGTAGTTATGCTGCGTTCCCGTCCATACTGCGACTGTTATTGTTTCATGTTCATTCTTGCTTTCCACTACTATATATTTAGTTCCTTATTCTCTTAGTATTGCTACTCCCACTATGTTCCCTTTTTCTCTATCTTTACTAGTTGTTTTCTAATTTCCTAGTATCTTGTATTCCTATTTTGTTTTTAGCCATGTTTCTTGTTCGCATATAATTTGTGTTTTTTCTGGTTTGTCTGCTATGAATGTTTAAGTTCTTGTCCGTTAGCTTTTAAACTTCTTGATAATATCGTTATTTCAGGTTTATATATTGACTGCGCTCTCAATTCATTTATCATTGATTTTTTTATCCCTAGGTGGTTCTGGCTGTGTTTACTATGGTCTTTATTTTCTCTGTTATCTTGTTTGTCTGTGCGGAGGAGTTAATTATGTCTACCGTGAAGAGCACAAAGTTGTTTTGGTTTACAATCAGAGTGTCTTATTTAATTTGACTACATCTAGTGTGTACCTTTTCTCTCTTTTTTTCCAAATCTTATCGTTTTTCCTTGTTTCCATTTTTCTTGTTTGTAACTTTTAGTGCCTCTGCATATGTTATTCCTTGCACTGTTCTAGTCTTCTGTACTTCCACCGTTTTTTTGCTAGCTTCACATTCCCTGTATGCTGCACTGTGTTCTCCTCTGCAATTACAGCATTTGAGTTTGGTTCCTGTCTCGCATTTCCATATTCTCCCACACCTTTGTTTTCCTCTACACACCACTGCTATATGCCCATATCTTTGGCATTTGGAACATCTTAGTGGGGGATAAATGTATCCCACGAATACTCTATATGGTAATTTACTTTCCTCAAATTTCATCTTCAGTGACAGGCTATCACACCTCATTCCGTTTCTTGTGGAATCTTTTAACCTCCTTTATTTTCTCTCCTGGCCCTCTCTCCAGTTGTTACTGTTGTTGGTATCCCCGTGATCACTTCCCGGGCCCTTCTTTCTTCTATCTGCACACTTTTGACTCGTTTCACCTTAATTTTATTAGTTTTTCCTTGTTAAGTTTGTATTTTATTAATAGGAAACCATTTCATAATATTTTGCCACTTTTAATATCTCCTATTAGTGTTGTTATAGTTTGTGTGATTTGTATTGGCTTCCAGTCTCTAAAGGACGCTCCTTCCTGTGTTAGTTTCAGGATTACTTTATATTCTTCTTTTTGTCCTACACTTCCTGTTTTACCTTGTCCTTCACTATTTACTTCGAGTTAGATACTTCACTTATCTGTTGTTTTGGATGTTTGCATTTTACTCCTTTCCTGTTTCTTTGTACTTTTCTCTACTCTTCCCGCCTGCCGCCTTCAAACCTCCTCGAGCAGACGTCCCCTCTCCCAGGCAACACTTCCGGTTTGAGACGTTCTTCTTCTACCCAGGATATGAGTTACTTTTTTTTTTTATTGAACAAAAAATAGAACAAAATATACATTTATGATAGTATCATAAGGTTGTGTAAATGTTGATCAAAAAACAAGGCACACATTAAAATTGCACAAGAAAATAAGTATCGAAACTATAGAGAAATAAGAAATAATAAAAATATATAACAAAGAAAAATTAAATAATTAAAATTAAAAAAAGAGATGAAAAAGAAATGAAAAAAAAAATGAAATGGGGTCTCTTTATTCTTCTCCTAATAAACCAAATTCTATTATTATGCCAACAAGTTTCTTGGCCTTTTTACCTTTCATATATTCCAATGATGGAACATAATTGCAAATAAAATCCTGTTTAAAGACTGAAAAATAAGGTTTAGTTTTATACACATGCATTTATGAATAAGAAATTTGCCTTAAATCAGCATTATATTGATGAGAAGGTTATTATTCTTATCATCCAGTAGTATTCCAATTATAATATGTTTTCTTTCAAAAGCGGGCAGTTATTGTATCTTTGGCTCCAACCAATAAGACATGTTTTCCCAAAAGATAGCAGAGAACTCACAAGAAAAGGAAAGGTGATCAGTAGTCTTAATGTCAATTTTACAGAAAGTACAAGCATTTTGTTCAAAATTAAACCGTTGTCTTAAAAACTCAGATGATGGATAAATACCATTAAATATTTTGAAATGGGTTTCCTTTGCTTTAGGAGCCACTGGAAACACAATATATTGTGTTCGTAGTATTTTAACGGTTGGTTTATCATAAGTTTGTAAAATATTGTTATAATATAATGATGTTGGATATATTATAAAAATTTAAACAAGAGCGGATGATTTTGTTGGGAAGCGTTGCTTTAAGGTTATTACCATTAAAAAAGAAGTGATGGGGGATCACATGAACCATCTGAAATGTCGGTAAAGCTGTTTTGTACAAGGTTTATACAGTTAAAGCATCTGAGTTACCTGTAAGCAGCCCGTAAACAGGCCAGTCACAGGTGGAGCTGGTTACAACTAATTACAGAGAGACAGCTGTCTGTCTCCCTCTGGTGGCGGTCAGCAGTCATGGCAGACTGTCCCTTACATCAACAACCTGGTGACAGGATCAGGAGCACCCAAGACTCACCCACTTTCTCTGTTTCGGCCTTTCATTTTTTTCAGTTTTTGGCCTGCAGGAGCACGCGCTGCACACATCGTATCTCCTGTGTTTGGTGTCAGAGTGTGATTAACATTTTTTTCAGTCTTCTGATTTGCCAACATGGGAACACTTACTGAGAATATTAACCCTAATAATGTTTAAATAATAACAGCATACCCATATGCGTAAATAACAATAATATAATTAATTACAAAGATTTATGCTTTGTTTTTTAATAAACGGTGGTTAATAAAGTGCCTTCAGGTCTGTAATAGCTTCTAACAATATATACATACCTGTATATTTTATTAATTATTTCTTTGTTTATAATATATAATATACTGATCAGCCATTACATTATGACCACTGACAGGTGACGTGTATAACATAAATTATCTTTCATGCTAATAGATTATCTATCTATTATAACAATAAGTTGGTGGAATATATAATAGGCAGCAAATGAACATTTAGTTCCTGAAGTTAATGTGTTAAGAGCAAAAAAATAAAAAAATAAATAAATAAAAAATGGGTAAGCGTAAGGATGTGAGTGACTTTGACAAATAGTCATCACATCCCAGTGTAACCCACGCCACTAGGAGTGCACCGTGGTTACTAGATTTTTTCTTTACGGCTCTATGTGAAAGGATATACTAATAGACCAGTCAAGATTCTAGGATCGCTACAGGAGGGCACAAAATATATGAGTGTTGGTTAACAACAGTAACAAAACAGACAGACCAAGAGAATGACTTAAAATGGCTTGTTTACTTTAAAGTGGTAAACCAGGAGATTAAAATGAAAACATAAAATTAAATAGCAACAGCACAGATAATATAAAATAATGCTTTCCCTTTAAAACCAAGTTTAAGCTCCTTGTAGCTAGTTAATTTATATATTTGTATTGCACTATATCTATTTATTCCGTTAATAGTTAACTTGCTCTAGTTTTAGAATTATTACCTTTCCTATATCTGCTTACTTTTAATTAATTTATATTATTTTCCTGTTTTAAGTCTTATAATAACTCTTTTTGGAGCTTTACTTTGGTTATTCGTCTCATTTGAATTAAATCTGTGACCCACAAATTAAAACAATTTTACAGTAAAGTCAATCTGATCTGAGGAATAATCAATTAACCATAATAAATAAAACACTCTAACAATTGTAATACGCAACAAGAATTTTGGTCCATAGAATAAATGTAAACATAGAAAACAAACAAAATAGAAATGTCTTCTTACTTTAAATGACAAATTCAATTAACACAAGAGTCTTTATGTAGTGCAAATTCTTGTAGCGCTAATGTTCAGTTGTGCAAATTTTCCAAACAGGGCAACGATCAGCATGAGGTAGTTTCATGGAAAAAACACCACGGGAAAAAATGGATAAATTCCACCTGTAATACTGGACGAACTTCCAACACTTGCTGAATTGCAGGATTCTCTTCTGATTATGCTTTTCAAGATTCTCTAACTGGGTGGCTCGCCATCTCAGGATAACGTCTCAACTTAGGCTCAAGGGAAAAAAACTGACCTGTTTATACAAACAGATGACTGCTAGACTGAACACATCTTCCACATGTAACCTTAAACTACTTGGGAAATACTATTTAAGCACTTAAAATCAGTTATGTAAGTGATTAGTTGCTAATTTACACTTTTGAGCTCTTCAGAATTACAATGCTAAAGTTACAACACAACATGTGACCAATAGATGCAAATAAACTTACATAAAACATTTCAAAACATTAACACATCACATTAAGACTTAATTTAACAGAGTTGCATGTCGTATTTTGAAACTCACCAAGTCCGGAGAATTTCAACACTCTTTAAATCAACCGTGTCAGAGCTGGCAGAGTTTACAATCGCACTTCATCCACTTTAATAACATCAATAATCATGCTAAGATGACCCAAATAAGATTTTTACACATGTTAAAATATTATCTAATACATTATTTATGCGTTTTAAACAAAAATGACCGATATACCTGTCTTTGAATCAGTGCTGACACTCGCTCGTTAAAAAGCGCATGTTCTCTCTCCCTGCGCCTGTCCGTCACACTGATGACATCATCACAGTGCGTATTTCACAAAACCCAGAGTTATCCTAATAGTTTAAACGTTCACAGCACATTAACAAATTTAAATACCCATTTAAATTTAGCATTCCTGTTGTTTTTGCTTATTATTATTTTAGTACAATTACTTCCCAGTGGGCACAAACTCGTGGAAACCACGTGGAAAAGACGTGTTTTCACCACGTGGAAAATACGGGTAATTTAGGCGTAAAAGGCAAGTCGAATTCCACGTGGATTTGACACATGGAATCCACGTGTTTTTTACCACTTGGAAAAGACATGGATGTTAGCCCATGGAAAATACGTGTTGTGTTCAACGTAAATTCTGCAAAGTTCAAAATGTCTACAACATCCTGTGTAAAGCAGACACAAATCACATAAAAGTTGTAATAACTAATAATTTATTCGTATTTTAAAACAAACAATACAAAATGCACATAAAAACTGGGTGTAGTGCATAATACTGAAATAACATAAAAATGTGAATACTAAAGGACTAATTAAACAAACAAAACATCTAAGAGGAGATAGACAACTGTCTCAAACAGCAAAAGAAACAAAATTACAAAAACATTTACTTAACACTTAATAAATGACACTGCATCCAGCCTTTCTTTCCTCTTAGGTGCAGTTCGTAACTGATTGGCAATGGAGCTGAGGGCAAAGGCTTCTGTAACATCATGCGCCTTTACTACACTGTCTGTCAAAGGACAAAAATGTTTAGTATAATTTAGATGCATGGACTGCAATTTATCAATACAATCATTGTTTTAATATAAAAAAGACACAACCACAAGGCACTGTTCAATTACTTACCAGTTATTAATTTGCACAGCGCTGTCAAATGATGTTTTATCCCCTCGTGATCCCTTCATGTTTAGTTGAAACATAAGTGAATTGGTAAGGAATCTAAAAGAAAACAAACTTATCTATTTATCTTCTAAGAAATAAATGGGTAGAGTACCCACATAAGTTACACTGAAAAGTTCCTTCTCCCATTCTTAGAAATTCAATGGAACATATTCTGCAAGTGAATGTTAGTGTTCACTGCCAGAACTCCTCAGTGCATATAATATATTATACATGATGATGGTGTTGCATTTATGACAAATTATACCTGTTCATCAAATATTATAGCCTGTTTTTATGATTTTTGACAAATTAACGTTTGCAATTGCCTGTTATGCTTCAAAGCCTACGTTAGCTACATACATAGATTCATAATCAAGCTAACCGCGTCGGTTAGAACCTACACTAACTGCCACAGAACATACTAGAATATTACTGCTTACCTCAGTGCTCACCCTAACATCACACACAAATGTTCTCTGTATGAAACACGATTGCCACGGGTACTTTGTAACTTTAACAGACCGCAAATTTAAACAAATTTCGAAGTTTCTAATTTCTTTTTATTAGCTATAAATGTTTCGCGCTTCACTTAAAAAAACGGGATCCAGGAAAGGCTGATCACTGCGCATGCTTAGTACCACTCGCTAGACTGCAAAGTCACTCTGCGCAGCGACGCCTATGTGTCGCCTCTGATAGCACATCGGTGTTCTGAACTACTTTTTAGTTTGCAAATCCAGTGTACGTTGTAGTCAGATGTGGCATTTAGGCGATCAGTAACACATTTTGAAAATGCCATTTTAGAACACATTGGACACGTCATATGTTTTATTTTATTTTAGAGTGTGTTTAATGTTAATTAATGATTGTCACATTTATGTAAAAGCATACAAAATATGCACTCAAAGTTAAATCCAGCAACCATCAATAGGTGGTACAAAATTATTTTTCACATGATATCCACGTGGAAATGGGCGAAGAATAATGTAGATCTAAAACTCCATGTGGATTCCACATTAATTTAGAACAGGTTTTCCACGTGCCTAAAACCACGTGGAATCAACATGGATATCAGGTGAAAATTGGTGGATCCACCACTTCACCAAATATCCACCAGAAATCCACTTGGATTACATGTGTTGTGCCCGCTGGGTTCAATATATATCTTTTTCTTTATTATTTATTTATTTATTTATTTATTTTTTAAATACACTAATTTCTAACCTGGGTTAACCTGGGTTTTGATCCATGTCTTTTTTTGCCTCCAGGGTGAGAGCCTCTTGCCATTAATCCTTGGTCAGTTTGATCATTGGAATAAACAGCCTTTATGAACATAAACATATAATCATAAACATATGGTGTATTTTTTTCTGTTCACCTGTTGCAGTTTAGTACAAGTATTTTGTTGTGTGGCACTGGTTTCATTGAGGCAAGATTTAAGTACTCAATAAAGTTCCTGTTCATGGAATAAAATTCAGAGACATTTATGCAGAAGTAATGATCAGTTACATGGTTTTCCTGCTCCCTCCATATCATTGACATGTCAAACAGCATGGATGAATGACACCATTTATTATTTACAGATTATGTTTGTCTATTTAACCATTTGTTTTGCTCCGCCAACACATGTCCTTTTGCATGTAGTCGGGACAGTTACCGAGAGACAGTTGGTGTAATTAACAGGGCTGAAAGTGTTTTTTGAAGACAAAAGGTGAGGAGAATAATCCATGGAGGTGGTGGACAGTCCTGAGAAACTTACAGGATTTACTTTATATTTCCACTTATTCTGCTTTGGAATATCAGCTCTAATAACATCCAGGTTCCTGGGTGAATAAAAAATAACATTAAATACTAGTGTGCTATGTAGGGTGTACAATCGCTAATTCCACATACTAAATAGTGCCCATGATCAGGAGTTAGAGCGGGATTTGGGATGATAGTTAGCTTTGTCTGTTTTAGGCATAAATAAAACAAAATGAAGGCCAATGGAAATGACTTAAAAGCAATTATTAAGTCTAACACTGGAACCAAATTTTCTAAACCATGAACATTTATTTTTTTATTTTTTTATTAAATTGTGGAGGCAGGAGCGTAAATTCTCAGCCGCAATCACTTGTATCTGGGGAGACAGGAGAAGCACATGAGTAAAGGTTCAGGTAGTATCTAATCACCAGTTGCCGTTGGCATGACCTTTTAATAGCCCGCTGGCGACGAAAGCTTGGTGTTGTGTGCCCTGTTATATGTGGCTTGGTGTGTCGTGACAATTTCTCTACACAGGTGTTATCGCTCAGGACAGTGAATTATTCTGATAAGCCGATCTGTGCAGTGAGAGGATTCCGCATCTCTATTCCCTGTAGGTATTAAAGGTGTACATTAAAGATATACATACTCTCCATATGTTAATGACAGCTCATCAAACACCAAGTCAGACTTTGACAAAGAGGACAAATCAAACTGCACTTTGTTAATCCACAATGTACAGTTCAGGTATTCTGAAAAGTACAGATTCAGATTTATAACTAATGAGAGCGGTGGTAGCTGGACAGGTAAACCTGGAGTGACTCTACAAACTGCAGGTGAGATTAATTAATGAAATTAAGGTCCAAAATATTAATTATCTGTGTCATTTACTTCTGAAGAACTACAGGAATGCACAGAGGTGGAAAGAGTAATAACATTGTGTGCTCAAGTAAAAGTACGGTTACTTCAGTGAAATGTTTCTGAAGTACAAGTAAAAATCTACTCAGGAAAAAGAAAAAAGGAGCTAATAGAAAACATACTCAGAGTTCCTTTTTTTTAAACCGAGGTGGGATGGAGGATTCTAGTGTAGTTAAAAAAAAAACAAGTTTACTTGATGGAACACCTTTGCATGATAAGGCTGTTGCCTTTCTGGTGCTTGAATTCAAAGTAGCTTAAATATTGCCAGGGCTTTGCTTCATAATAATTTGATGGCATTTCGCTTTCAGCTGGGTATGAATCACTGGCATCTGTTTTGTCTGTCTCCACGGTTCCTGTGAATTTAGCGCGTTTGTTCTTCACGCCAATCAATCAATTAATGCAGTGGTTTCTTGGGTGCAATTTTTCCTTTCCCTTGCATTATTTTTTATTATTTAGCATTTTCCTATTACTTTAAATTTTTTGCTCATTTAGCAAAATGCTTGCAGACCAAGTTACTCACAATCCAAGGTTACGCTGTACTTGAATTAGACAGAGAACTGATTCTAGTGATACGAGGAATAAAACACTTGTGGAGTGTGCTGTGATAAAATAATCAGTGATGAGCTCGTCTGATAATGCAGACTTACTACGGACGCACAGATTTATTGTCTTTTATTGTCAGCCAATATTCATCGACATTCACAGATGGCAGTGTCTGATGTTTTTCTATTGTGTCAAATCAGTTTTGCGCTGGTTAAATGTTGTGTTGGTTATTTGTGGTCTGACTGGGACAACAGTAGCCTACCCAGCTGCAGCTTCAGAAAAATGCCCAGTAGGTGGCACTATGATACCACAATTTAATGATTGCACACGTGTGGTTTGTTTTCAAATAAAGTGAGAAAATGTCTCAACACAAAGAAGAAAAACATCTGTATTCACCATCATACAAATTATAATTTAAGAAATCATGTTGGCATAGAATTTTATAATAGGTGAAATGTCACTACAGGGCTGCTGTTGTAGAAAATTAAACAATTTCTGACCATCACCATGTGATATTACATACAATAATAATAATAATAATAACTATCAGAAACAATAATAATAATAATAATAATAATGAAACAATCAGAGAAACATTTTGTCAGTATCTGTATAAAGTAATGAGTGGAGAGGTGTTTGTTGAAAGTCAAACTCACCTGGCGAAAGAGCCACATTATCACACCTGATCACCTGCATCAGGTGTGTGGAACAGATGATTAAATTAATCTGATTTAGTTGAAGTCTTATTTTATGTGTATAAAAATGAACCTGTAACATCAACTCTGATGACTTTATCATGGTGTGAATGTGATAATGACAGATCTTCCTCACTTTGTACATAATAGTTTGAGGGAAATCTAATCCTCACAGATTATTTCATAACAATAGGGAACATATGATTCATGACATGTGTATCGTATCAGGCCAGAATTTCACAATCAGTGCATTAAGACTAATCAAAGGTTTTTAATCCTCTAATACCACCTGCTACTACAGGCTACTGGTGTAGAAAATAAATCATCACCTTCTGACCACTGTGATCTCACACAGGATAATAATAATAATAATAATAATAATAGTAATAATAATAGTAATAATAACTCAGAGTGATCTTATCAAACAGAACTTTGTAGAGACTTTTTGTCAGTAGCTGTGAGTGGAGAGGTGTTTGGTGTTCTGCTGTGTGAGGATTACCTCCTCTGCGGACCTCTCCGGTGCCGGTGGAACCTGTGGAACAGATGATTAAAGTTAAGGTGATTTAACCGAAGTCTTCATTTAATGCGTATGAGAATAACCCTGTTTTAACATCAACTCTCATGACTTCATTATGGCGGTTAATTTCCCCTGCGTCGCAAGCACCACTAATAATAATAACAATAGTAATGATAATAATAATAATAATAATAACTCAAAGTGATTTTATGAAACAGAACAGAGAGACTTTTTTGTCAGTATCTGTGTAAAGTGATGAGTGGAGAGGTGTTTAGTGTCCTGCTGTTTCAGAATTACCCAGAAAATCCACTCGTACCAGAGCCAGATCAAAAAAGCTTCGAAATCTTCCTGTGGAACAGATGATTAAAATTAATGTGATTCAGTTGAAGTCTTTATTTAATGTATATAAAAATTAACCTGTAACATCAACTCTGATGACTTTATCATGGTGTGAATGTGATAAGGACAGATCTTCCTCACTTTGTACATAATAGTTTGAGGGAAATTTCCAAAAATGTAAAATCTTATAAACTGATCCAGACATATTAGACTTTCTTTCCTTTTTAATTCATTGAAAAATTATAATTATTTGTGATGTATGTATCAGTATTGTGCTAGAGTTTCACAAACGCATCCTTAGACTACCCACAGTTTTGTATTCCTCTCATCCTGCAGAAATTTGCCAGTAATTACAGTTTTTTCTTCATTAATTAATGATTTTAGTTTAAAGTTAATGATGTTTTAAAAAAGCCCACGGGACAATTTAGTCCCCCCCAGAAACACGGCTGTCCTGAAGACTCCTCCCATAAACATCAATGTCTCCTTACAGAAAAAAATTATCAATCACTTAAGGCCGCACACGCATGTTAATCTGTTTACGTGATGTAACTGTGAGTGAGCTCTTACTATAAAAAAAAAATTAAACGAGTTCATCAAAATAAACCTGTGATTTGCAGATGTAAAACTACCACAGAGCTGCTGGTGCAGAAAATTCATCAACACCTTCGACCACCATGTGATATTACATATAATAATAATAATAATAATGGCTCAGAGTGATCTTATAAAACAGAACAGAGAGACTTTTTGTCAGTTTCTGTGTAGTGATGAGTGGAGAGGTATTTGGTGTCCTGATGTTTCAGGATTACAGTCAAACTCACATTGTACATCGTATTCCACGCTTGATCCCTTTGTTCCCTCTGTGGAAAAAATGGTTAAATTAATGTGATTTGGCAAAAATCTTTATTTTATGTGTATAAAAATGAACCTGTAACATCAACTCTGATGACTTTATCATGGTGTGAATGTGATAATGACAGATCTTCCTGACTTTGTACATAATAGTTTGAGGGAAATCTAATCCTTACAGATTATTTCATAACAATAGAGAACATATGATTTATGACATGTGTATCATATCAGGCCAAAATGTCACAATCAGTGCATTTAGACTAATCAAAGGTTTTTAATCCTCTAATACCACCTGCTACTACAGGCTACTGGTGTAGAAAATGAATCATCACCTTCTGACCACTGTGATCTCACACATAATAATAATAATAATAATAATAACTCAGAGTGATCTTATAAAACAGTACAGAGAGACATTTTGTCAGTATCTGTGTAAAGTAATGAGTGGTGAGGTGTTTGGTGTTTCAGGGTTACCGGCACTCTTCCCCATCTCAACAGGGCGTTCAAATGTGTGCGTCTTGCTGCCTGTGAAACAGATGATCAAAATTAATGTGATTTAGCAGAAGGCTACTGGTGTAGAAAATAAATCATCACCTTCTGACCACTGTGATCTCAATAATAATAAGATCTCATTCATAATAATAATAATAATAATAATAATGGCTCAGAGTGATCTTAAAAAACAGAACAGAGAAACTTTTTTGTCAGTAAAGTGATGAGTGATGAGGTGTTTGGTCGTCTGCTGTTTCAGGATTACCGGCAAAGTTGTTTGGATCGACATCCAACTCAAGAAACGGTGCAATTCTTCCTGTGGAACAGATGATTAAATTATTGTGATTTAGCTGAAGTCTTTATTTAATGTGTATGGTGTGAATGTGATAATGACAGATCTTCCTCACTTTGTACATAATAGTTTGAGGGAAATCTAATCCTCAGAGATTATTTCTTAATAATACACTCACAAAGGATAATAATAATAATAATAATAATAATAACTCAGAGTGATCTAATCAAACAGAACAGAGAGACATTTTGTCAGTATCTGTGTAAAGTGATGAGTGGAGAGGTGTTTGGTGTCCTGATATTTCAGGATTACAGTCAAACTCACATTCTGACGCATCAGGTTGTCCCATATAATTTTTGTTGTCATTGTCTGTGGAAGAGATAATCAAATTAATGTGATTCAGCTAAAATCTTTATTTAATGTGTATAAAAATGAACCTGTAACATCAACTCTGATGACTTTATCATGGTATGAATGTGATAATAACAAATTTTTCTCACTTTGTACATAATAGTTTGGGGAAAATCTAATCCTCACAGATTATTTCAAATCTTATCAGTTGATCTGGACATATTAAACATTTTTGTCATGTACAGAACAAATGCGCAGATTAACACAGTGACAGACCTTTAGCTTCTGAAAACAGGCAGACGGCAGTGAGGATATAAATGAAGCGGTCAGGTCGGAGTGAAGTTTAGATAATTGTCAGTAATTCAGTGTTTCCCCTCACATACACAAGTATGCTGTAGTGAGCAAACCAAGCAAACAAGTCAGAACAAGATCAGGGAAGGAAGCGTTAAAAGTTTTAAGGAAGTGGAAAATCAGAGAAGGAAGCGTTTAAGGAAGACAGGTTTGGAAAATCATTTTTAAGATGCCAGGAAGATGAGGGAGAATGAGACCTACAGGTGGCAGCAATAACCTACTGGATTCCAACCGTCGTTAAACAACAAAGAAGAAGACAAAGAAAAGGATTAGAAACTTTTTAGTTTAATCATTATTTATACCATAATGTAAACATACTGTATATTTTGGAGCAACATGACCTGTGAGGAGAGTTTTTATGAATTTGTAAATGCTTGACGTCCCCCTTGTTCAGCCTGTATGTTTTTCATTTTGTTTACACAGTGCTGTCCAAAAGTATTAGACACTTCTGAGCGCCATGGACAAGATTGTGTCTCCCCAGATAAAGGATCAGGAAATGCTGGTTAGCTGTATATTATCATAAGAAGGTAATTGAAGGTTAAAGCCTGTCTCTGTTCTGTTCATCACTAAAGGTGCGTTCCAATCGGCCTGAAGTACCCTGCAAAGTATACTTCACAGAAGGGTTCAGCCATGTGAATAGTTAAGTTCCAAACCACAGGGAGTGCAAATGTTCAGTTCAAAGGGAACTACGAACTATAAAGAGAATGAAAATTTCCTATAAGTCATTGCATCTCGCTGGAGTTCGACAAGTGATTTATATATTTATTATCATTATTATCGAGGACGTCATATTAAAAGTTAGGCTGTAGCTATCGAATTTTTTAGTACAATAATATAATATTTTAATACAAGGAATAGCTTAAAGTTGACTGAGATTAATTAAGTGCATTACAGGGCCATACATTCTTATTTTAAAGCCTTTTCTCAAATGCAAAAACAAAAAAAAGGCATTTCAAATGAATTTAAGTAAATTTAAAAACACTAAGGTGTGCAACTAAACTTTCAGAACTAAAAGTTTCAAAATCTACACCTCAGGCATAACATAAGTCTTTACTGACAATTTCCTTCGTTTTCTCTTGCTGGTTTCTTCTTCTCTTGGTTCGCTGATATTTTTATCGTTTTTAATTTAAAAGTGCACAAAAAATTACATTTTTATTTGATCAAGAAATCCTTATTATTACATAGGCTAGTAATTTGAAAAAACCTCTGTACATATTTAATCGATTATTATTAATTAATAATTTATTTACAAGTTATACACGTTTCAGTAGTATATATTTCACAATGGTATCAGTTTTTATTTCAATAAATATTCAATATTTAATGTCTGTCATGTGAAATTTTCACAGCAGCAGCGATAGGCGCTTATGTTACCATGGTAACGCACAGAGAAAGTGACGTCTGCGCTGGTAACTTCGCAGGGTGTTCCGAATGGTGAAGTTTTGTCGAGGGAACTTGCCTTTATCGACATTCATTGGAAACGGAGCAGGAAGTAGGCAGCACCCGGGAGGAGCCAAGATGGCGGCGATGTAGCGGGAGTGTTTTTTTTACGCTCTGTCAGGTCTTTTTTAGAGGTATGTGACTAAGTAGTCAATTCTTTATAGAGTAACTGAAACGTGAATCCAGCAACTTGTCAAATCTACTTTATTTAGTTAGAATCCATTTCGAGAAGTTTAATTGACTATTTATTGCCTATTATGGATATCTCTGGTGAGGATGCTGACTCTGGTCGGATGCCTTCTGCTACGCCAGTAGTAAAGCTCATACGTGGTACTACGTCAAAACTAAAATACATTTGGACGTTCTTGCGCAGTCCCTTCCTGAAACTCCAGAAAAATTACCTCTGCCAAAGAGACAAAGACAGGAATGAAAAATTAAAATGAGGATGACACTAACGCAGTGCTGAAAGCTGTTCAAGAACCTTCTGCCAAACATGATGAGACCCCGAAAGCTTTGTTTGATAAAAAAAAAATAAAAGTCAATTTTTGCATAAAAAAGAAAACAGATGGAGGACTTGAATTATTAGACTTTCATGATGTCAACCATGTGTTTAAGATAAATTGGTTAAAAATAACATCCTTATGGTTTTTTATACCATTTAACATTTTTTGTATAATTGGTGGGTTAAAATTTTTGCTCTCTTGTGATTTTTCGCCATGCAGATGCAGAACTGTCTCAATTCCACCAGCAAGCACTGTTAGCCTAGAACATCTGCCATTTCCACAGTTTTTCTCCACATAAAGCTTTATTATGGAACAATGCTAATATTACAGTCAAAAGGAAGTCACTTTTTCTTACCAAATGGCATCAAAGAGGTATTGATCAAATATCTTTGATTCTAGATGATTCAGGCTCTGTACTTGCACATGAACAATTTATGAACAAATTCGATTTTCTATTCCATTTAGAGAATATAAGTCAGTTATTAATGCTATTCCAAGTGGCTTATTACAACTTTATAAATCTCATCTTTGTTTGTGTGAAATAGCAATTAAGTATGATGAACAAATCATTGGAGGTGTTCTCATTACTGACAGAAAATGTAATAATAAACATATACGTAATTCATAATTTAAACAAGAATGTTCCAAAAAGTACATTTTACTGGGCCTCAATAATTAATAATATATCAACTGGAAAAAATGTTCATATAAATATCCTATTTAAAGAAGTTCTCTTTTATTACACTGTATTTACCCGGTTAATTCCATAATTGCTAAATATGTGGACATTGTGGATCTGTGTACTTTCTGCAACCATCAGAAAGAATGTATTCCTCATCTTTTTTCACTTGTGGAGGTACAAGCATTCTAGCGGCAATGTGAAAATTATATATATTTTTTGATTCAGGAATCTTACAATTTTACATTAAAGGACATAATTATCTTTTTTCCATCACAGTAATAAATCACTTTGTCAACTTTTATATTTTAATGCCCAAATTCTACATCCATAAATGTAAATTTTCTAAATCATCTCCTAAACTATCACCTTTCCTTTGTGAAATACAAAACCTCTTAAACTCCTTTAAGCTAACATAAAAATCATAAATCTGCTTTGTGATTGTCTTGACATTCTGATTTTTTCTGTGATTTTTTTCCTTTCTTCTTTTCTCTGTTTCTTCCTATATTACTCTGTTTACTGTTATTACTTATTTGTATATTTTTGTTAAGTTTGTTTATATTGTATAACTTCTGTTTAACTGTGTATAATTATTTGTGTAATTCAAGCTTTAACATCTGGTTCTTGTACTTTTATATCTTCCATATTGTGCATATTTTTTTGCAATTTAATAAAAAGAAAACAAAAAAAGAAGCGACACCCTGTGCATTACGGAATGGAACGCAGCCCTAATTCTAGTTAGTACTTTTTCTAGAAAGCCAACGTGAGAAACAACTAGAAACTATAGAGAGATTTTCACACACATACACACACACACATACACACACACACAGGTTATGCCAATTTCTTCATGGTGCCACGACTAAGCTATCACATTATTAATTCTGAACACATCTGCTTCAGGTGCAGCCTTATTTTCTGACAAGGAAGGTTATATCTATGACTGAAGGACGAGATGAGCCAATCAGTGACTGGAGCTGGTTCAGAGTCTGAGGGTAAAAAAGCGCGGGAAGAAAAAAATCCGGAGTGTTTTTTTTTTTTTCTTTGTGAAAGATCTTACTGTAGACTTTACTACAATACTAGCTGATGATGCATTATGGCTGTATCCAGACAGACTATGAACTGAGGAAACTAGAGAATCACCATTAACATAACATAGCTGTCACCTTAGCATCACATTTTTAGGAAGAGAGGGAGTTTCATGATTTGATGTGCAGCTAAATAATAATTTTTCCGACCCAATGCTTCAGATTTGCCTGACAACTTTAATGCGGACCGAATAAACATAAAGAGTCAATGTTGTATTATGAACACAGACCTGACAGGAGATATAAAGTTCTACTCACCTCAGCTCTCTATCGTACTGACGCTCGAATGACACGTGACGTTTGCTCGTGGGCGTGTCCACTGCTGGTGGCTATAGGGGTCATTTAAGGGGAGGATGAGGGTAGTGTCATCCCGCAATCATCAAAACCAGATCGCAATCATCAAAAAAAGCCAGTTCGCCCCCAAAGAACATGAATTAAAATGAAACTTGAATAAACTTGAAAAAGTGCTTGGCTTTCTCGATTCAGTGTCGTTGGCAGACAGAGGCTAACACAGCCCAGCCTCCCCCTCCCCCTCCAGGTGGGACTTGGTTGCGTCCGATCCGTCCTTCGCGCGCGTTCTCACGCAGCAGTAACTGCGCTGCTCTACATGAAGGGAGAGTAAAAGTTTTTTTAAATATATATATATATATATATATATATATATATATATATACACTTTTTGCCATGTCTAACCTCCCTCAATGTTGAAGCCAAAGTTACACCACTGCTTGTGTGTATGTGTGCACCTTGCTCAATATCAGTGCTCCCATCATGTCCCGAGCTAAATTTTCAGATTACATCAGGGCTCCGTTGTGTTTTTTTCTTTTTCCCTCCGTGAAGCAGGAACTTTTTAGCACAACAGTAAAAACAGTGGAGTTATTAACCAACTGACAGTAGGGGGCGGTGTTGTGTAGCCTAAATCCTTTACTGCTGAAAACAGTAGAGCTGTTGCAGACATCCAGGGCTGCGTTCCATTCCGAAGTGTACTTAACAGGGTGCTCCCCTAAGTTTGTAGGGAAAGTTGGTGAAGGAAATCACCTCGCTAATTAAACGCACTGGTATCACTTTTGTTTGTTTGACACACTTAGAATTTGTTAATTTAATGTATATAAAACCTACGGTAGCATGGCGCATTTAGCAAATACAAACCAAAGTGCACCCACGGAAACGGAATCACATTTATAGTGGAGAAAGACGACGAGATGCTTGTCTCACATTAACCCAACCAATGCAGCCCTGCTTCAGGCGATTAACTCATTAACAAGAATTGAGTCTCAAGATATAAAGTTGGAGGATGTTGCAGAGCAAAAAATAGCATCATGATTGCAACCATCTCCAAATCGGCGGAGTTCAATGCTGCAGACATTATTATTATTAAGGAAGTGTTTCATGTGTGTATGCATGAGTGAAGTTTGATTTAAGCCCTTTATGGCACCTCATAAAAAAAATAAGTGTTCTACTTCCGTTAGATTAGATTAAAAGAAAAAAATTCTCTGATGCCTTTTAATGGCTGTCTGAGATACAGTTGTCAATCTTCACTTTGAACCTACCCTTTATAAGATGATTCTGTTGCTTTTTGCCGATGTAGTTCAGTCACGATTCCTTTTTTAATTTTTTGCAAAGCAGCTCTCTGTACTGCCCAAAAAGTCATAAAAATCACCGGGTGGCAGTAAATGCCATCACAGTGTCTACTCATAAATGTTTCACTCACGTTCATTCTCTAGACCAGTGCTTCTCAAACAGTTTCTGTCATTCCCCACTTAAGGTGGTGGGCGAATTTTTAAGCCCCACTTGTCAACAAAATGATAACGAAAAGGGCCAAGTGTACTATTTATTGAAAAATCAATTTCTAAACCAGTGAGATCAAATAACACCAAGTTCAAAACAGATAAAATACACGTGCAATTGTTATAACAGGCTTACTTTGTCACTTATCTAGAACTCTCTTTCAAAAAAGTTAAGTGGCTTATTAACGTGACTGGGGTGTGTTGTCGATAAGTGTCTGCCTACTTTGTCTCATGCTGTCTGCTGCCAGCGGTTTAAGACACAAAACACAAAAAGGTCTCTCCTCTGCCCCCATCCCCACCATGAATCCAAGCGCAACATAGGCTTCATCATGTTTTCCTTTCGGCTGGATTTTTGGTTGATTAGGCTGATGGGGCTGAATCACCTGCTTATTTGTGGTCCATGTAACAAATGTATCCATTGATGTTATTATGCTCACTACATACAGTACGCTACTGTGTTATGGTCTAAAATGCCCCCGACCTAGGCCACGGATTGCCCACCTAAATTCATAGGTTTATGGTTTACAAATTACAAATTATAACAAATGAATTTAATTATAAAGTAAGCAATATATTAAAAAAAGGTTGTATAGGGGGCAAAATATATAAATTATATATATTTTTTCATATACCACATGTATATTTTTATATTGCTTATTTTCTAATAAAAATCGTTTCCTGTAATTTTTCACCACAAACAATATTTATTTAGTGTAATTTGTAATAAATAATTTGTTATTTGTACATTGACAAACCCCTGCAAAATAAATGTGCCATAAAATAATCATTTTGGGGGATTTGTATTAATCGTCTCGACGAGTGTCACGTGCCTAGGGTTAATTATAATAGTAATAATATATTCGATAATAATAAACCTTTAAATGTATGTCCTAATATAATATTTGATAGAGATTATGTAGGGGGGCAATCCGTGGCAGGGGGGGATTTTAGCGAATAACACCTGTTTGTGTCCGCGGTAAAGTTAGTTTGATATTTGCATCTCCGAATTCAATAGCTGCGTAAATAAACACGCAAATAAGATACCCAGATATATTTCCTCTCTCCATTGTCTTTAAGCTACATTCATACAGTTAGCCCGTTGTAGCGTGGATGGTAAACCCAAACGCGGAGGTAAGCGAGTGAGCAGGATAACCACGCGATTTGGTCTAAGGACTCTCACACAAGGGGAGCAAGGGAAAAACACAAATTTAACCCGCGTCCTATAAACACACACTCTAATTAGAAAGCAGACCCAAGAAAGTGAGTACTCACGATTTGGCGAACGGACAGCCTGGAACAACATGGGCGAAACTCAATGACTGAGCGGTGTGATGCGACATCTTGCCTCCTTTTATGCTTCCTGTGTTGCGACCGTACTACTTCCGGGTCCTAGTGCCGGTCGCGGAGCGAGTGTGTATGACAGTACCCCCCTGTCCAGGGCCGGCTCCTGACGGCCCTGGGGTGGAGGATACCCGACGACGGTAGTCCCTGATGAGTTCGGGGTCGAGAATAAACCGGGCCGGAATCCAAGATCGTTCCTCAGGGCCGTAACCTTCCCAGTCGACTAAGTATTGGATGCCTCTGCCCCGAGGACGCGAGTCCAGGATCCGGCGTACGGTGTAAGCAGGGCCACCGTCAATGATCCGGGGAGGTGGAGCAGGGTGGGCGGGTGGAACCATGGGTGATGTGGTGAAGGGTTTAAGTTGTGATGTGTGAAATACTGGGTGGATTCGGAGCGCCGCAGGCAGCTGGAGCCGGTAGGTGACAGGGTTGATTCGGAGGTTGATGCGGTATGGACCAATAAACCTAGGTGATAATTTCTTTGTTTCGGTGTGGAGATGGAGATTTTTGGTGGAGAGCCATACCTTGTCACCTACATTGTACAATCGTCCCGGAGGGTGTCGACGGCGATGTTGTGCGGTGTATCGGATGTTAGCTTGACGTATAGCTTGATTGGCTTGGGCCCAGAGCCACCGACACCTGCGGACCAACTGTTGGGCTGACGGTACATCAACCTCCGGTTCTTGGTGTTCGAACATCGGAGGCTGGAACCCGTGACATACCTCGAATGGACTGAGATTGGTGGCGGAGTTGATGTGGAGGTTGTGCGATAACTCAGCCCATAAGAGGTAGCGAGCCCAGGAGCGCTGGCGATCGGCTACGAAGCATCTCAGATAGCGCTCCAGTTGTTGGTTGGCCCGCTCCGTCTGACCGTTAGTCTGGGGATGGTACCCAGAAGATAAACTACAGGTGGTCTGGATCAGACGGCAGAAGGCCCTCCAGAATCGGGCAGTGAATTGGGGCCCTCTGTCCGAGACGATGTCCTTGGGGAACCCATGCAGACGGACTACGTGCTCTAGTATCAGCTCTGCAGTGTTTTTGGCTGACGGGAGTCCGGTGAGGGCCACCAGGTGCACAGCTTTGGAGAAACGGTCGATGATGGTCAGGATGGTGTTTTTTCCTTCTGAGTTCGGCAGGCCCGTGATGAAATCAACGGCAATGTGCGACCAGGGCCGGCGAGGAACGGGGAGAGGCTGGAGTTCCCCCGGAGTCGGCTGGTTGGTCTCCTTTGCCCTGACGCACACTGGGCACGCCTGGACGAACTCCTCGACGTCCCGGGTCATAGAGGGCCACCAGAAAGCGCGCTGGATAAACTGGAGTGAGCGTCGGCTGCCTGGGTGTCCAGCGAGAGGCGAGGTGTGGCCCCACTGCATGACTTCGCTCTTCATGGATGGTGGCACCTAGAGACGTCCAGGCGGCACACCTGCCGGTTCGTTCTCCGTGGCCTGCGCCTGGCGGACCCTCGTCTCCAAGTCCCAACGGAGGGGTGCGATGATCCTTGATGGAGGGAGGACAGGCGCGGGTTCCGCCCGGGTGACGTTTTCCTCATGCTGCCTGGAGAGGGCGTCTGCCTTGGTGTTTTTGGACCCCGGACGGTATGACAGATGGAAATTATACTGCTCAAAAAATAACACCCACCGCGCCTGCCTCGGATTAAGTTGTTTGAGGTTGCGTATGGAGATAAGGTTCTGGTGATCTGTCCAGATCATGAACGGCTCACTGGCGCCCTGGAGCCAGTGACGCCATTCCTCCAGAGCCCACTTTATGGCCAGCAGTTCGCGGTCCCCTACTCCGTATCGCTGCTGAGTGGGGTCAAATTTTCTGGAGAAAAAACTACAGGGATGTAGTTTCTGATCTGGACCTCGCTGGGAGAGAACAGCCCCAGCACCCACATCTGAGGCGTCCACCTCCACAACGAATGGTTTGTTTGCATCTGGATGGAGGAGAATGGGAGCAGTGGTGAAGAGGTGACAGAGCTTCTGGAAAGCGGATAGTGCGGTGGAGTTGAAGCTGAAAGGGCGAGATGATGGACGGGTCAGAGCGGTAAGGGGTGCGGCAACCGTACTGTAGTCCCGGATAAAGCGACGATAGAAGTTCGCAAACCCGAGAAACCGTTGAAGTTGCTTAAGGGTCTTGGGTAGAGGCCAATGACGCACAACTTCGAGTTTCTGCGGGTCCATGGCCACACCCTGGGGCGAGATGACAAAGCCCAGGAACGTGGTGGAGCGCTCGTGAAAAGCGCACTTTTCCAACTTACAGTACAGTTGATGGGCGCGCAATCTCTTTAATACCGCCCTGACGTGTTGGATATGTTCTTCCACTGTACGTGAGTAGATGAGGATGTCGTCGAGGTATGCAAATGCCCACCGCCCGAGCATGTCCCTGAGAACATCGTTGATGAAATGTTGAAAAGCGGCGGGGGCATTGCAGAGGCCGAAGGGGATAACCAGACTTTCGTAGTGTCCCGTGGGAGTGATGAATGCCGTCTTCCACTCATCGCCCTCCCTGATGCGCACCAAGTTGTAGGCGCTCCGAAGGTCCAACTTTGTAAAAATGGTGGCACCAGAGAGAGCGTCCAGGGCAGAGTTGGTAAGAGGCAGCGGATGTCGATTCTTAATGGTGATGTTATTCAGCCCCCGATAGTCGACACATGGGCGAAGTTCACCTCCTTTCTTTTTCACAAAGAAGAACCCCGCGGCGGCGGGCGAGGAGGAGGGTCTGATGGTACCTTGGCGCAGGGCGTTCGACACATATTCCTCCATCGCCTGCGTCTCGGGGGCGGAGAGAGAATAGAGATGGCCGCGGGGAGGTACGGAGCCTGGCTGAAGGTCAATCGCCAGATCGTAAGGGCGATGAGGCGGAAGGTTGGTGGCGCGTCTCTTGCAAAACACTTCAGCCAGGTCCCGGTAGGCGGGGGGAATGGCGTTGGTGTCGACGTCGGGGGCCTCAGACTCCCTAGAGCACGTCCCAGCCGGTGCTGGTATGCAAAGTTCGGAGCAGGTCGGCCCCCATTGGAGAATCCGATTCTGGGTCCAGGATATAAGAGGGTCATGCTGAAGCAGCCAGGGATGTCCGAGGATGATGGGTGGTGATGAGATGGTGGTGAGATGGAACTGAATCTGTTCTTGATGTGTGCCAATGACCAGGGTGATGGGTTGAGTCTGGGTGGTGATGGGGCTGGATGTTAGGGGTCGACCGTCCACCGAGGTGATCCGAACCGGCTGGGATAACGCCTCAAGTTTAATCCCCAATCTTTTGGCATAAGCAGAGTCAATGAAGTTACCTGCGGCACCGGAATCGATAAACGCGGTACTTCCGACTCGTTTGTGGCCAAACTGGAGATGTACTCGTACCGAGAGACGGGAGGTGTTGGTGGTAATCGGGGAGAGTTGGAGATGACCCGGTGAGTTG
The DNA here is from genome assembly GCF_024256425.1 of Clarias gariepinus. NCBI lineage: Eukaryota > Metazoa > Chordata > Actinopteri > Siluriformes > Clariidae > Clarias > Clarias gariepinus. The sequence continues at coordinate 29,594,980 of NC_071113.1, forward strand.
CTCTCGTTCCTCACCGGGTCTGTGCGTTTCCCGGGCGCAAAGGGCAGATGGCTCGATGATGTGCGGCGGACCCACAGTATGCACAGAGCCCCTCCCTAAATCGTCGCTCCCGTTCTGCAGCGGTCAAGGAGGCGCGTCCTACTTGCATGGGTTCCCCGGCTCCCGTGTCAACCACGGCGGGTGGTGGAGATCCGGCGGTTCCAGTGATGACGGGGTTACATGCAGGTCGGGCTTCAGGTGCTGGAACGTGAGGGAAAAAGGAAGGTGAACGTGGCGTGATGGATGAAAAAGATGGCGTGGCAGGCGCCAGGTATCGGGGGGCTGGCTTGGGGCGAGAGGGCAGACGTTGGTCAATTCGGAGTGCTAGTTGAATAAGACCCTCCAGCGTCGCAGGCAACTCTCGTCCCGCGAGTTCGTCTTTGATGCGAGACGCCAGCCCCTCGTAGTAGGTCGTCCGGAGGGCGGAGTCTCCCCAGGTGGTTTGGACAGCGAGCGTGCGAAACTCCGCCGTGTAACGGCTCAAGGACGAACCTCCCTGCCGCAGATGGTATAGTTTGGTGTCGTTCTCCACCTCACCGGCTGGATGTTCGAAGGTAAGTCTCAATTGTTTGGTGAACTCGTTGTATGAATGCGCGGTGTCTGAATCGGAGCGAAGAACCGCCGTGGCCCACTCAGCTGCCTGCCCGGATAGCAATGAGACGAGGAGAGCAATGCGCAATCGATCAGTGGAGTATTTGGTGGCATTAAACTCAAACATTAGGTCGAGAGCAGTTAGAAACACACTGCATCTCCCGTCCGTGCCATCCCACTTGTCCGGTAAAGCAATGAAGACATCCGAGGTTGGAGAAAGGGGGGGGGGGAGGCGGCGCTGCGGCTGCCGCGACGGGAGGCTGGCTAGCCGCGCTATCAACCGCCTTGCGAAGTGCCGCGTTCTCCTGCCGAAGCTCCGCCACCTCGCGGCGTAAGGCCGCGACGTCTTGGACGCTTCGGCGAAGAGTAGCGAGCTCTCCGTTTAGCTGATTAATTAGCGCGGCATGCTGATCTATCACGTCGCAGAGGCGCGCATACTCCGCTGGGTTTACTGCTGACGGCTCAGTCATTCTGTCACGAACTAACCGGAATGATCGGAAGACTTAGCACTTAGCAGTTAGCCCGTTGTAGCGTGGATGGTAAACCCAAACGCGGAGGTAAGCGAGTGAGCAGGATAACCACGCGATTTGGTCTAAGGACTCTCACACAAGGGGAGCAAGGGAAAAACACAAATTTAACCCGCGTCCTATAAACACACACTCTAATCAGAAAGCAGACCCAAGAAAGTGAGTACTCACGATTTGGCGAACGGACAGCCTGGAACAACATGGGCGAAACTCAATGACTGAGCGGTGTGATGCGACATCTTGCCTCCTTTTATGCTTCCTGTGTTGCGACCGTACTACTTCCGGGTCCTAGTGCCGGTCGCGGAGCGAGTGTGTATGACACATCCGCCTTAAATTATACATGTTTAAAAGCATAAACACCATTATTCTCTACGGCGCACCGAATGATTTAGGGAACATCGCAAAATGCCGCACACCAACAAAAAGCGTAAAACGATATTGATCTTCCCTTCTGTTCAGCGCCTGAAGGATCAAAAACAACTTTGTTGCCACACTGGAAACTAGAAATGCCAGACTAGTACTGCCTGATAAAATATTAATGTTTAACAAAAATACAGAAACACCAGAATACACATAGGAATAAATGAAATGACATATATAATACCGAATGTTTCCTTATATATTGTTCCTCTGGAATTAACATGCCGACGTTAAACCGTTATTGTTGCACTATGGTTCCACTTTTTCTCTGATGTTATTTTAATTTACTTGTATTAATGATCCATTTCTTTGTGTGTCATTATTTAGTTTTCGAGTGTCCGATAAAGAAAATAAAGATTAAATAAATCAATTAAGAAAAGAATGAATTAGAATAGGTACTTTCCTATTATTTTCCACTAATTCCCTCCTGTTCATTGCGCCCCACCTGTCATATCTGTATTCACCACTAGGGGCGCGCCCCACACTTTGAGAACCACTGGGTTAAAGTATGAATATGTCTGAGCTGTTTTCCTCACACTGCTGGTTATTAGAACTGGTGATGTGTGAGTCGTGTTTTTCCAGACGAAGCCACAGTTACAGCAAGTTTCTCAAGATCCTGATTAAAAAAAAAAACACAGGCCTCAAAAGAATATCCCTCTTGGAAGGAACTCATTGTGGAAAGAGCCCTTTGTGCCAGAACCAGGACTACAACTCACAGTGCTAATGTTCTGACTCACCTGATTTCTACCAAACTTGAGTCTAATCTCAGCTTTTTGATACTTTTGATCCTTTTTCGGATCGTGACCCTACAGTTTTGTTTTTTTCATTATTTTTGTTTTTTCATTATTGACTGTAGACCGATCTAATTCATGCCAGTTGCACATTGTCTGTCTCGTGCCTTCTTACTGGACTTTCGATTTTGGATTATCCCTGCTGGTTTTAATCAACGTAATCTTTAAATTTTGTTAATATATTTCTTAACTGCGCTTGTGTTTTCTGAGTCTGGGTTTCTAATACTCAATATTTTCCAAAAATGGGGTTATTTACAAATTGTTTAATGATCTGAAACATTTGTGTGATTCAAGAGTGACATATATGCAAAATAAGAAAAGAAATCCGTGCTTTATTTATTCTTACCATCTTATTAATTCAACAAAACTGAAACTTACTTAAAATCAGCATCAGTAGAAAATCTTTTATCAGACAGTAACTAATAGTTCACTAATATTATGCAGTATAATGTGTGTGTGTGTGTGTGTGTGCGTGTGTGTATAATCCAGTAACTGAGTGTACACACTGCAACAACTCTAAACAATAATTCTATCTAAGAGTGCGATGATGTTTCCTACTGCACAGCGTGAGCAGAATCAGAGCCAAGTGCAGCATCTTCATCTCTTCTTCAGTAAGAACTTCACCCACTCAGTGTTGGGTTTGTATGTGTGTGTGTATACTGAGCTCACTGGGAGGGCTCTTGGGTAAATATGCATAAACTACTGTATAATTAAAAAATAATATTTACATACAATATATACATACTTTATGATTTATACAATTTATGATTATTTCTTTGTTAATAGTATATAATATACTGATCAGCCATTACATTATGACCACTGACAGGTGACATGTATAACATAGATTATCTTCTATGCTAAAAGATTATCTATCTATTATAATGGTACCTAGAAGTGGGTGGAATATATAATAGGCAGCAAATGAACATTTAGTTCCTGAAGTTAAAAAAGTCCCGAAGTTCTGAAGGCAAAAAAAAAAAAAAAAAATGCGTAAGCGTAAGGATGTGAGTGACTTTAACAAATCACATCCCAGTCATCACAAACGACTGGGTCAGAGCACCTCCAAACCTACAACTCTTGTGGGATGTTCCCGCTCTGCAGGTGTCCTTTGACCTAACAAAAGTGGTACAAGGAAAGAGAACCAGTGACAGGGTAATTTGTAGCCAAGGCTCACTGATGCATGTGGGGAGAAAAGGCAGGCCTGGTACTCTGATCTAATACAAGAGGTATTGTAGCTCAAATAATGCAGGTTCCAGTGAAAAGGAAACCTGCATTATTTGAGCTACCCAGGAGCTGGGGTGGCTTAGTGGATAAAGAGTTGGACTATTCAGATTTAAACCCCAACAACACTAAACTGCCACTGTTGGGCCCTTGATCAAGGCCCTTAACCCTCAACTGATAATATGTTGCATAATGGTCACATAATATCTAAATAAATAGGTTCTTAGCCTAGATATAAACCCTAAGACTTTGTCTGAGTCCCGAATATTAATTGTAAAGATATTCCAGAACTTTGTAAGAAAAAGCTCTACCCCAGCTTTGTATAAGGGCACCCAGTGGATAAGGGCATCTGCCAAATGCGGTAAATGTAAATGAGTCAGAAGCCAAAGTAGAGTGCAGTTTGTTGTGTATGGGACTGTGTAGCTGCAGACCAGTCAGGACGCCCATGCTGATCCATGTCCACCATCAACTGGACTACGGAGCAATTTTAAGAAGGTGGCCAGGTCTGATTGTCACTGCCAGTGGCCACAATCTGGGGTGAAGCCTGTCTTCCTTTGCCTCCAGGGTGAGAGCCTCTTGCCATTAATCCTTGGCCAGGTCGATCATTGGAATAAAGCAGCCTTTTCCCAGCCACCCAATAAGTTCGTTCAATCATGGCAACGGACTCTACTATGATGCCATTGTGTAACATTGTGGCGATCTTATATCTCACACCATAACCGTATTTAATGTATAGTAACTGTATTTATTTTTTTTTTTTTTCACCTCTGGCAGTTTTGGTACAAGCAGTTTTTTGTTGTGTGGCACTGGTTTCATTGAGCCAAGATTTAAGTACTCAATAAACTTACTGTTCATGGAATAAAATTCAGAGACATTTGTTATGCAGAAGTAATGATCAGGTACATGGTTTTCCTGCTCCCTCCATATCAGTGGCAAACGGCATGGATGATAAAATTGTCACACAAGAAATTAAAAAACCATTTAAACCAATTGTTCATTTTCAATTAAAATATTAAACATATGAGTTAATGGACTTAAAAAAAAAAATAATTTGCTGAGCACTGACAGTTGTACATGTTAGCAAAACACATTAGCTGAACACTTAATACTTAAAAAACATCACACGAGAGGGAGTGCTGTTGTTCTGGTTATCAGCACGGTTGTGATGTGAGTGTGATATTTATATATATTATATGACGGTTACACGGACACCATTTATTATTACTGTACATGTTTGTCTATTTAACCAGTTGTTTTGCTCCGCCAACACATGTCCTTCTGCATGTAGTCGGGACAGTCACTGAAAGACAGTTGGTGTAATTAACAGGGCTGAAAGTGTTTTTTGAAGCCAAAAGGTGAGGAGAATAATCCATGGAAGTGGTGGACAGTATATTTCCACTTATTCTGCTTTAGAATACCAGCTCTAATAACATCCGGGTTCCTGGGTAAATAAAAAATTACATTAAATACTAGTTAGCTTTCTAGTCTGTTTAAGGCATAAATAAAACAAAATGAAGGCCATTGGAAATGACTTAGAAGCAATTATTAAGTCTAATTATTAATTAGAAGCAACAGTTAGGTGTTGTGTAAGATGACTGTAACAATTTTGAGACATAGAAAGAAAACACTGGAACCAGATTTTCTAAACCAAGAATATTTATTTATTTATTTTTTATTAAATTGTGGAGGCAGGAGTGTAAAATTCTCAGCCGCAATCACTTGTATCTGGGGAGACAGGAGAAGCACATGAGTAAAGGTTCAGGTAATATCTAATCACCAGTTGCCGTTGGCATGATCTTTTTATAGGCCGCTGGCGACGAAAGCTTGGTGTTGTGTGCCCTGTTATATGTGGCTTGGTGTGTCGTGACAATTTCTCTACACAGGTGTTATCGCTCAGGACAGTGGATGGGGTGTGAATTATTCTGATAAGCCTGTGCAGAAGGCTGTGCAGTGAGAGGATTCCACGTCTCTATTCCCTGTAGTTTTTAAAGATGTACATTAAAGATATACATACTCTCCATATGTTAATGACAGCTCATCAAACACCAAGTCAGACTTTGACAAAGGGGGACAAATCAAACTGCACTTTGTTAATCCACAATGTACAGTTCAGGTATTCTGAAAAGTACAGATTCAGATTTATAACTAATGAGACCGGTGGTAGCTGGACAGGTAAACCTGGAGTGACTCTACAAACTGCAGGTGAGAATAATTAATGAAATTAAGGTCCAAAATATTAATTATCTGTGTCATTTACTTCTGAAAACTAAAGGAATGCACAGAGGTGGAAAGAGTAATAACATTTTGTGCTCAAGTAAAAGTACGGTTACTTCAGTGAAATTTTTCTGAAGTACAAGTAAAAATCTACTCAGGAAAAAGTAAGTAGTAGCTAATTGAAAATATACTCAGAGTTCCTTTTTTTAAAACCGGGGTGGGATGGAGGATTCTAGTGTAGTTCAAAAAAGACAAGTTTAATTGACGGAACACCTTTGCACAATAAAGCTGTTGCCTTTCTTGTGCTTGAAATCAAAGTGGTCGCTTAAATATGGCCAGGGCTTTGCTTCATTAGAATTTGATGGCATTTCGCTTTCAGCTGGGTCTGAATCACTGGCATCTGTTTTGTCTGTCTCCACGGTTCCTGTGAATTTAGCGCGTTTGTTCTTCAAGCCCATCAATCAATTAATGCAGTGGTTTCTGGGGTGCAATTTTTCCTTTCCCTTGCATTATTTTTTATTCCCTTGCATTTTCATTCGTTGATTTTTTATTTAGTAGATCTAAATTTGATCTAAAATAAGGCAAAGTACAATACTTGAAACAAGACATAATTGAGTAGAATTTCAGATTGTAAAAACCTTAAAAAGGATAAGTTCACGAAAAATCTACGCAATTACAGTAACGCGAGAAAATGTAATTTGTTACTTTCCACCTTTGGGAATGCAATAAAAAACATTGCAGTCATGTTCTCTACACGCAATGTAAAAGTGAATTTTAGTTGAGCTCTAATTTAATCAATTAGGTGTTTAATCTCCTCTAAAAAGATTCCTCTCCCACACTTCTACAGCCTTTTACATTTGTTTTTCTTCACAGAGGCCGTTGTTGCAGTACTGTTACTAAAGAGCAGTCACTACACCTGGACACCAAATAAAAAAAATGATTTGCATACACACACGTTGTCACAATGTTATAATAGACAGTACACGCACATGGATGTTGACTATACGAATGACTCACGCGCACTGAGACCCAGCATAGGAGATTGTTACCTACAATCCCACAGCATGAGCGAGAGAATAACCATTGGCTCAGTTCTGATCAGGTGACGCTCGGCAGACAAAGCAGATGTGTAGTAGAGTACTCGCGTATATATAAAGACCTCGATCATTTAACAAGTTAAAACTTATTTTAAAATTTTTGCTCATTTTGCAAAACGCTTGCAGACCAAGTTACTCACAATCCAAGGTCATGCTGTACTTGAATTAGACAGAGAACTGATTCTAGTGATACGAGGAATAAAACACTTGTGGAGTGTGCTGTGATAAAATAATCAGTGATGAGCTCGTCTGATAATGTAGACTTACTACTGACGCACAGATTTATTGTCTTTATACTGATATCAGCCAATATTCATCAACATTCACAGATGGCAGTGTCTGATGTTTTTCTATTGTGTCAAATCAGTTTTGCGGTGGTTAAATATTGTGTTGGTTATTTGTGGTCTGACTGGGACAACAGTAGACTACCCAGCTGCAGCTTCAGGAAATGTTCAGTAGGTGGCACTATGATACCACAACTTAATGATTGCACACGTGTGGTTTGTTCTCAAATAAAGTGAGAAAATGTCTCAACACAAAGAAGAAAAACATCTGTATTCACCATCGGACAAATTATAATAAAGAAATCGTGTTGGCATAGAATTTTATAATAGGTGTAAAAATGTCACTACAGGGCTGCTGTTGTAGAAAATTAAACAACAACTTCTGCCCATTGTAAATCACACAGGATAATAATAATAATAATAATAATAATAATAATAACTCAGTGATCGTATAAAACAGAACAGAGAGACTTTTTTGTCAGTATCTGTGTAAAGTGATGAGTGAAGAGGTGTTTTGCTGTGTCAGAATTACCTCCTCTACGAACGGTGCCTACTCGGTGCCGGTGGAACCTGTGGAACAGATGATTAAAGTTAAGGTGATTTAACCGAAGTCTTTATTTAATACGTATGAAAATGAACCTGTTAACATCAACTCTGATGACTTTATCATGGTGTGTTAATGTTTACGGGATGTAACTGTGAGTGAGCTTTTACTATAAGAATGAAAAAATAAAACAAGTTCATTAATATAAACCTGTGATTTGCAGATGTACAACTACTACAGAGCTGCTGGTGCAAAGAATTTATCAACAGCTTCTGAACATCACCATGTGATATTACATACAATAATATTAATAACAGTAATAATAATAATATTAATAATAATATTAATAATGATGGCTCAGATTGATCTTGTTAAACAGAACAGAGAGACGTTTTTGTCAGTATCTGTGTAAAGTGGTGAGTGGAGAGTTCAGAATTACCCATGAAGTCCACTCGTTCCAGAGCCAGATCAAAAAACGTTCGAATCTCCTCTGTGGAACAGATGATTAAAATTAATTTGATTTAGTTGAAGCCTTTATTTAACATGTATAAAAATTTACCTGTAACATCAACTCTGATAACTTTATCATGGTGTGAATGTGATAATGACAGATCTTTCTCACTTTGTACATAATGGTTTGAGGGAAATCTCCAAAACTTTCAAATCTTATGAACTGATCCAGACATATTAGACTTTCTTGCCTTTTTAATTCATTAAAAAAATCATAATTATTTGTGATGTATGTATCAGTATTGTGCTAGAGTTTCACAAACGCTGCATCCTTAGACTACCCACAGTTTTGTATTCCTCTCATCCTGCAGAAATTTGACAGTAATTACAGTTATTTCTTCATTAATTAATGATTTTAGTTTAAAGTTAGAGTTAATGATGTTTTTAAAAAGCCCACGGGACAATTTAGTTTCTGTTCTCATATATAGTAGCTATAAACAGTATTTCCCTCACCGCCCAGACCCCCCCCCCACCCCCACCCTAGAAACACGGCTGTCCTGAAGACTCCTCCCATAAACATTACATAAATGTCTCCTTACAGAAAAAAAAAATATCAAGCACTTAATGACTGCACACGCATGTTAATCTGTTTACGTGATGTAGCTGTGAGTGAGCTCTTACTATAAGAATAAAAAAAATAAAACGAGTTCATCAAAATAAACCTGTGATTTGCAGATGTACAACTACTACAGAGCTGCTGGTGCAGAAAATTCATCAACACCTTCTGACCATCACCATGTGATATTACATACAATAATAATAATAATAATAATAATAATGGCTCAGAGTGATCTTATGAAACAGAACTGCGAGACATTTTGTCAGTATCTGTGTAAAGTGATGAGTGGAGAGGTATTTGGTGTCCTGATGTTTCAGGATTACAGTCAAACTTACATTGTACATCACATTCCACACTTGATCGCATTGTGCCCCCTGTGGAAAAAATGGTGAAATTAATGTGATTTAGCAGAAATCTTTATTTTATGTGTATAAAAATTAACCTGTAACATCAACTCTGATGACTTTATCATGGTGTGAATGTGATAATGACAGATCTTCCTGACTTTGTACATAATAGTTTGAGGGAAATCTAATCCTCACAGATTATTTCATAACAATAGAGAACATATGATTTATGACATGTGTATCATATCAGGCCAAAATTTCACAATCAGTGCATTTAGACTAATCAAAGGTCTGAGTGATCTTATAAAACAGAACAGAGATACTTTTTTTCAGTATCTGTGTAAAGTGATAAGTGATAAGGGGTCTGGTGTTCTGATGTTTTAGGATTACCGACAATTTTCCCCACTCCACCAGGTTTTCCAGCATTGTGCGTCTTGATGCCTGTGGAACAGATGATTAAAATTAATGTGATTTAGTGTATAAAAATGATCTTGTAACATCAACTCTGATGACTTTATCATGGTGTGAATGTGATAATGACAGATCTTCCTGACTTTGTACATAATAGTTTGAGGGAAATCTAATCCTTACAGATTATTTCATAACAATAGAGAACATATGATTTATGACATGTGTATCGTATCAGGCCAAAATTTAGACTAATCAAAGTTTTTTAATCCTCTAATACCACCTGCTACTACAGGCTACTGGTGAAGAAAATGAATCATCACCTTCTGACCACTGTGATCTCACACAGGATAATAATAATAATAATGAAAATAATAATAATAATGGCTCAGAGTGATCTTATAAACAGAAGAGAGAGACTTTTTTGTCAGTAAAGTGATGAGTGATGAGGTGTTTGGTCTTCTGCTGTTTCAGGATTACCGGCAAAGTTGGGTCGTACCGCTTAAACCCCAAGAAACAGTGAAATTCTTCCTGTGGAACAGATAATTAAAATTAATGTGATTTAGCAGAAATCTTTATTTTATGTGTATAAAAATGAACCTGTAACATCAACTCTGATGACTTTATCATGGTGTGAATGTGATAATGACAGATCTTCCTCACTTTGTACATAATAGTTTGAGGAAAATTTTATCCTCACAGATTATTTTATAACAATAGAGAACATATGATTTATGACATGTGTATCATATCAGGCCAAATTTTCACAATCAGTGCATTTAGACTAATCAAAGGTTTTTAATCCTCTAATACCACCTGCTACTACAGGCTACTGGTGTAGAAAATGAATCATCACCATCTGACCACTGTGATCTCACACAGGATAATAATAATAATAATAATAATAATAATAATAATAACTCAGAGTGATCTTATAAAACAGAACAGAGAGACATTTTGTCAGTATCTGTGTAAAGTGATGAGTGGAGAGGTGTTTGGTGTCCTGATGTTTCAAATCAAATCCAGACAAACTCACATCGACTCTCAAGAGGCTCCACCATATGTCTGATGCTGTCATTGTCTGTGGAAGAGATAATCAAATTAATGTGATTCAGCTAAAATCTTTATTTAATGTGTATAAAAATTTACCTGTAACATCAACTCTGATGACTTTATCATGGTATGAATGTGATAACAACATATTTTTCTCACTTTGTACATAATAGGGAAATCTAATCCTCACAGATTATTTCAAATCTCATCAATTGTTCTGGACATATTAGACATTTTTGTCATGTACAGAACAAATGCGCAGATTAACACAGTGACAGACCTTTTAGCTTCTTCAGGTCGGAGTGAAGTTTAGATAATTGTCAGTAATTCAGTGTTTCCCCTCACATACACAAGTATGCTGTAGTGAGCAAACCAAGCAAACAAGTCAGAACAAGATCAGGGAAGGAAGCGTTAAAAGTTTTAAGGAAGTGGAAAATCAGAGAAGGAAGCGTTTAAGGAAGACAGGTTTGGAAAATCATTTTTAAGATGCCAGGAAGATGAAGGAGAATGAGACCTACAGGTGGCAGCAATAACCTACTGGATTCCAACCGTCGTTAAACAACAAAGAAGAAGACAAAGAAAAGGATTAGAAACTTTTTAGTTTAATCATTATTTATACCATAATGTAAACATACTGTATATTTTGGAGCAACATGACCTGTGAGGAGAGTTTTTATGAATTTGTAAATGCTTGACGTCCCCCTTGTTCAGCCTGTATGTTTTTCATTTTGTTTACACAGTGCTGTCCAAAAGTATTAGACACTTCTGAGCGCCATGGACAAGATTGTGTCTCCCCAGATAAAGGATCAGGAAATGCTGGTTAGCTGTATATTATCATAAGAAGGTAATTGAAGGTTAAAGCCTGTCTCTGTTCTGTTCATCACTAAAGGTGCGTTCCAATCGGCCTGAAGTACCCTGCAAAGTATACTTCACAGAAGGGTTCAGCCATGTGAATAGTTAAGTTCCAAACCACAGGGAGTGCAAATGTTCAGTTCAAAGGGAACTACGAACTGTAAAGAGAATGAAAATTTCCTATAAGTCATTGCATCTCGCTGGAGTTCAACAAGTGATTTATATATTTATTATCATTATTATCGAGGACGTCATATTAAAAGTTAGGCTGTAGCTATCGAATTTTTTAGTACAATAATATAATATTTTAATACAAGGAATAGCTTAAAGTTGACTGAGATTAATTAAGTGCATTACAGGGCCATACATTCTTATTTTAAAGCCTTTTCTCAAATGCAAAAACAAAAAAAAGGCATTTCAAATGAATTTAAGTAAATTTTAAAACACTAAGGTGTGCAACTAAACTTTCAGAACTAAAAGTTTCAAAATCTACACCTCAGGCATAACATAAGTCTTTACTGACAATTTCCTTCGTTTTCTCTTGCTGGTTTCTTCTTCTCTTGGTTCGCTGATATTTTTATCGTTTTTAATTAAAAAAAAATTACATTTTTATTTAATCAAGAAATCCTTATTATTACATAGGCTAGTAATTTGAAAAAACCTCTGTACATATTTAATCGATTATTATTAATTAATAATTTATTTACAAGTTATACACGTTTCAGTAGTATATATTTCACAATGGTATCAGTTTTTATTTCAATAAATATTCAATATTTAATGTCTGTCATGTGAAATTTCCACAGCAGCAGCGATAGGCGCTTATGTTACCATGGTAACGCACAGAGAAAGTGACATCTGCGCTGGTAACTTCGCAGGGTGTTCCGAATGGTGTAGTTTTGTCGAGGGAAGTTGCCTTCATCGACATTCATTGGAAACGGAGCAGGAAGTAGGCAGCACCCGGGAGGAGCCAAGATGGCGGCGATGTAGCGGCAGTGTTTTTTTTACGCTCTGTCAGGTCTTTTTTAGAGGTATGTGACTAAATAGTCAATTCTTTATAGAGTAACTGAAACGTGAATCCAGCAACTTGTCAAATCTACTTTATTTAGTTAGAATCCATTTCGAGAAGTTTAATTGACTATTTATTGCCTATTATGGATATCTCTGGTGAGGATGCTGACTCTGGTCGGATGCCTTCTGCTACGCCAGTAGTAAAGCTCATACGTGGTACTACGTCGAAACTAAAATACATTTGGACGTTCTTGCACAGTCCCTTCCTGAAACTCCAGAAAAATTACCTCTGCCAAAGAGACAAAGACAGGAATGAAAAAATTAAAGTGAGGATGACACTAACGCAGTGCTGAAAGCTGTTCAAGAACCTTCTGCCAAACATGATGAGACCCCGAAAGCTTTGTTTGATAAAAAAAAAATAAAAGTCAATTTTTGCATAAAAAAGAAAACAGATGGAGGACTTGAAGTATTAGACTTTCATGATGTCAACCATGTGTTTAAGATAAATTGGTTAAAAATAACATCCTTATGTTTTTTTTTATACCATTTAACATTTTTAGTAAAATTGGTGGGTTAAAATTTTTGCTCTCTTGTGATTTTTCGCCATGCAGATGCAGAACTGTCTCAATTCCACCAGCAAGCACTGTTAGCCTGGAACATCTGCCATTTCCACAGTTTTTCTCCACATAAAGCTTTATTATGGAACAATGCTAATATTACAGTCAAAAGGAAGTCACTTTTTCTTACCAAATGGCATCAAAGAGGTATTGATCAAATATCTTTGATTCTAGATGATTCAGGCTCTGTACTTGCACATGAACAATTTATGAACAAATTCGATTTTCTATTCCATTTAGAGAATATAAGTCAGTTATTAATGCTATTCCAAGTGGCTTATTACAACTTTATAAATCTCATCTTTGTTCGTGTGAAATAGCAATTAAGTATGATGAACAAATCATTGGAGGTGTTCTCATTACTGACAGAAAATGTAATAATAAACATATACGTAATTCATAATTTAAACAAGAATGTTCCAAAAAGTACATTTTACTGGGCCTCAATAATTAATAATATATCAACTGGAAAAAATGTTCATATAAATATCCTATTTAAAGAAGTTCTCTTTTATTACACTGTATTTACCCGGTTAATTCCATAATTGCTAAATATGTGGACATTGTGGATCTGTGTACTTTCTGCAACCATCAGAAAGAATGCATTCCTCATCTTTTTTTCACTTGTGGAGGTACAAGCATTCTAGCGGCAATGTGAAAATTATATATTTTTTTTGATTCAGGAATCTTACAATTTTACATTAAAGGACATAATTATCTTTTTTCCATCACAGTAATAAATCACTTTGTCAACTTTTATATTTTAATGCCCAAATTCTACATCCATAAATGTAAATTTTCTAAATCATCTCCTAAACTATCACCTTTCCTTTGTGAAATACAAAACCTCTTAAACTCCTTTAAGCTAACATAAAAATCATAAATCTGCTTTGTGATTGTCTTGACATTCTGATTTTTTCTGTGATTTTTCTTCTTTTCTCTTTGTTTCTTCCTATATTACTCTGTTTACTGTTATTACTTATTTGTATATTTTTGTTAAGTTTGTTTATATTGTATAACTTCTGTTTAACTGTGTATAATTATTTGTGTAATTCAAGCTTTAACATCTGGTTCTTGTACTTTTATATCTTCCATATTGTGCATATTTTTTTGCAATTTAATAAAAAGAAAACAAAAAAAGAAGCGACACCCTGTGCATTATGGAATGGAACGCAGCCCTAATTCTAGTTAGTACTTTTTCTAGAAAGCCAACGTGAGAAACAACTAGAAACTATAGAGAGATTTTCACACACATACACACACACACATACACACACACACACACGTTATGCCAATTTCTTCATGGTGCCACGACTAAGCTATCACATTATTAATTCTGAACACATCTGCTTCAGGTGCAGCCTTATTTTCTGACAAGGAAGGTTATATCTATGACTGAAGGACGAGATGAGCCAATCAGAGACGGGAGGAGGGACGAGATGAGCCAATCAGAGACTGGAGCTGGTTCAGAGTCTGAGGGTAAAAAAGCGCGGGAAGAAAAAATCCGGAGTGTGTTTTTTTTTTCTTTGTGAAAGATCTTACTGTAGACTTTACTACAATACTAGCTGATGATGCATTATGGCCGTATCCAGACAGACTATGAACTGAGGAAACTAGAGAATCACCATTAACATAACATAGCTGTCACCTTAGCATCACATTTTTAGGAAGAGAGGGAGTTTCATGATTTGATGTGCAGCTAAATAATAATTTTTCCGACCCAATACTTCAGATTTGCCTGACAACTTTAATGCGGACCGAATAAACATAAAGAGTCAATGTTGTATTATGAACACAGACCTGACAGGAGATATAAAGTTCTACTCACCTCAGCTCTCTATCGTACTGACGCTCGAATGACACGTGACGTTTGCTCGTGGGCGTGTCCACTGCTGGTGGCCATAGGGGTCATTTAAGGGGAGGATGAGGGCAGTGTCATCCCGCAATCATCAAAACCAGATCGCAATCATCAAAGAAAAAAAACAGTTCGCCCCCAAAGAACATGAATTAAAATGAAACTAGAATAAACGTGAAAAAGTGCTTGGCTTTCTCGATTCAGTGTCGTTGGCAGACAGAGGCTAACACAGCCCAGCCTCCCCCTCCCCCTCCAGGTGGGACTTGGTTGCGTCCGATCCGTCCTTCGCGCGCGTTCTCACGCAGCAGTAACTGCGCTGCTCTACATGAAGGGAGAGTAAAAGTTTTTTTATACACACTTTTTGCCATGTCTAACCTCCCTCAATGTTGAAGCCAAAGTTACACCACTGCTTGTGTGTATGTGTGTACCTTGCTCAATATCAGTGCTCCCATCATGTCCCGAGCTAAATTTTCAGATTACATCAGGGCTCCGTTGTGTTTTTTTTTTCTTTTCTTTTTCCCTCCGTGAAGCAGGAACTTTTTAGCACAACAGTAAAAACAGTGGAGTTATTAACCAACTGACAGTAGGGGGCGGTGTTGTGTAGCCTAAATCCTTTACTGCTGAAAACAGTAGAGCTGTTGCAGACATCCAGGGCTGCGTTCCATTCCGAAGTGTACTTAACAGGGTGCTCCCCTAAGTTTGTAGGGAAAGTTGGTGAAGGAAATGTAAAAAAAAAAAAATCAACTCGCTAATTAAACGCACTGGTATCACTTTTGTTTGTTTGACACACTTAGAATTTGTTAATTTAATGTATATAAAACCTACGGTAGCATGGCGCATTTAGCAAATACAAACCAAAGTGCACCCACGGAAACGGAATCACATTTATAGTGGAGAAAGACGACGAGATGCTTGTCTCACATTAACCCAACCAATGCAGCCCTGCTTCAGGCGATTAACTCATTAACAAGAATTGAGTCTCAAGATATAAAGTTGGAGGATGTTGCAGAGCAAAAAATAGCATCATGATTGCAACCATCTCCAAATCGGCGGAGTTCAATGCTGCAGACATTATTATTATTAAGGAAGTGTTTCATGTGTGTATGCATGAGTGAAGTTTGATTTAAGCCCTTTATGGCACCTCATAAAAAAAATAAATGTTCTACTTCCGTTAGATTTGATTAAAAGAAAAAAATTCTCTGATGCCTTTTAATGGCTGTATGAGATACAGTTGTCAATCTTCACTTTGAACCTACCCTTTATAAGATGATTCTGTTGCTTTTTGCCGATGTAGTTCAGTCACGATTCCTTTTTTAATTTTTTGCAAAGCAGCTCTCTGTACTGCCCAAAAAGTCATAAAAATCACCGGGTGGCAGTAAATGCCATCACAGTGTCTACTCATAAATGTTTCACTCACGTTCATTCTCTAGAGCAGTGCTTCTCAAACAGTTTCTGTCATTCCCCACTTAAGGTGGTGGGCGAATTTTTAAGCCCCACTTGTCAACAAAATGATAACGAAAAGGGCCAAGTGTACTATTTATTGAAAAATCAATTTCTAAACCAGTGAGATCAAATAACACCAAGTTCAAAACAGATAAAATACACGTGCAATTGTTATAACAGGCTTACTTTGTCACTTATCTAGAACTCTCTTTCAAAAAAGTTAAGTGGCTTATTAACGTGACTGGGGTGTGTTGTCGATAAGTGTCTGCCTACTTTGTCTCATGCTGTCTGCTGCCAGCGGTTTAAGACACAAAACACACAAAGGTCTCTCCTCTGCCCCCATCCCCACCATGAATCCAAGCGCAACATAGGCTTCATCATGTTTTCCTTTCGGCTGGATTTTTGGTTGATTAGGCTGATGGGGCTGAATCACCTGCTTATTTGTGGTCCATGTAACAAATGTATCCATTGATGTTATTATGCTCACTACATACAGTACGCTACTGTGTTATGGTCTAAAATGCCCCCGACCTAGGCCACGGATTGCCCACCTAAATTCATAGGTTTATGGTTTACAAATTACAAATTATAACAAATGAATTTAATTATAAAGTAAGCAATATAAAAAAAAAGGTTGTATAGGGGGCAAAATATATAAATTATATATATTTTTTTCATATACCACATGTATATTTTTATATTGCTTATTTTATAATAAAAATCGTTTCCTGTAATTTTTCACCACAAACAATATTTATTTAGTGTAATTTGTAATAAATAATTTGTTATTTGTACATTGACAAACCCCTGCAAAATAAATGTGCCATAAAATAATCATTTTGGGGGATTTGTATTAATCGTCTCGACGAGTGTCACGTGCCTAGGGTTAATTATAATAGTAATAATATATTCGATAATAATAAACCTTTGAATGCATGTCCTAATATAATATTTGATAGAGATTATGTAGGGGGGCAATCCGTGGCAGGGGGGGGGGTTTAGCGAATAACACCTGTTTGTGTCCGCGGTAAAGTTAGTTTGATATTCGCATCTCCGAATTCAATAGCTGCGTAAATAAACACGCAAATAATATACCCAGATATATTTCCTGTCTACATTGTCTTTAAGCTCCATCCGCCTTAAATTATACATATTTAAAAGCATAAACACCATTATTCTCTACGGCGCACCGAATGATTTAGGGAACATCGCAAAATGCCGCACACCAACAAAAAGCGTAGAACGATATTGATCTTCCCTTCTGTTCAGCGCCTGAAGGATCAAAAAGCAACTTTGTTGCCACACTGGAAACTAGAAATGCCAGACTAGTACTGCCTGATAAAATATTAATGTTTAACAAAAATACAGAAACATCAGAATACACATAGGAATAAATGAAATGACATATATAATACCGAATGTTTCCTTATATATTGTTCCTCTGCAATTAACATGCCGACGTTAAACCGTTATTGTTGCACTATGGTTCCACTTTTTCTCTGATGTTATTTTAATTTACTTGTATTAACGATCCATTTCTTTGTGTGTCATTATTTAGTTTTCGAGTGTCCGATAAAGAAAATAAAGATTAAATAAATCAATTAAGAAAAGAATGAATTAGAATAGGTACTTTCCTATTATTTTCCACTAATTCCCTCCCGTTCATTGCGCCCCACCTGTCATGTCTGTATTCACCACTAGGGGCGCGCCCCACACTTTGAGAACCACTGCCGTATGCAAATGAGTTAATACGTAGCAAGAGTGGATTGGAGAGAAGAGAGCTGTTCATTTACTAAAAAAAAATATTTTTAAATTATAAAAATATAATTCTATAGTTCTATAGCCCATCTGCTTTAACTTAGTTTTTTATTATCCATAAGACAGCCTTTCAGTTTTGTAAATATTCTAGTTATAGTGTGTTAAGTCTTACTTTAGGTTAAACATTTTTGAGAATTTGAACATCCAGCTAAGATAAATGTTATGTCATTGATTGATAAAATCTGGATTAAGGATATTTCATTTAATTTTTTAGTTTTATTTTTCCCCCCTGAGGGATTGCCACCTTATTGTGGTCAGGGGGTTTGCGTGCCTCAGTGACCTTAAGAGCTACAGTATATCAGCAGGAGCTTAGTCTTCAAGTAGGACACCCAAGTTGGACAGGTCTGAAGGTAGAGGCCTGAAAAAGTGTAATCCACTCCTCCAGGCTTTGGACGCAGCTAACAACACAATTCAGCAAGGACAATACTGTTACTATAAGCACAGGAAAAAAACAGTACTCGAACATGATGTGTACACATGATGCCCCCTTCCCATTACTGACATTCATTGACAGTTCATTTTTCATTCTTCCCTCTGGGAACACAAACCCAGTGTGTCTCATATGTTCAAAGCAGTGTTGGGCAAATAACACAAATACTTTACTTAAATGGAGGTAAAGATACCCTAGATAAAATATTACTTTCAAAAGTAATTTACAGTTTTAACTGATTAGTACAGAGAGAGTACTTGAGAGTACAAAAGTACTTTTCTTCAAATGTACTTAAATATCAAATACACTGAGCTTGAATTACTGTAGCTCACATTAGTCTTTACAGGTCCTTCTCAAAAAATGAGTATATTGTGATAAAGTTCATTATTTTCTGTAATGTACTGATAAACATTAGACTTTCATATATTTTAGATTCATTAAACACAACTAAATTAGTTCAAGCCTTTTATTGTTTTAATATTGATGATTTTGGCATACAGCTCATGAAAACCCAAAATTTCTATCTCAAAATTTTCATCCGACCAATAAAAGAAAAGTGTTTTTTAATACAAAAAAAAACGTCAACCTTCAAATACTTATGTTCAGTTATGCACTCAATACTTGGTCGGGAATCCTTTTGCATAAATGACTGCTTCAATGCGGCGTGGCATGGAGGCAATCAGCCTGTGGCACTGCTGAGGTGTTATGGAGGCCCAGGATGCTTCGATAACGGCCTTAAGCTCATCCAGAGTGTTGGGTCTTGCGTCTCTCAACTTTCTCTTCACAATATCCCACAGATTCTCTATGGGGTTCAGGTCAGGAAAGTTGGCAGGCCAATTGAGCACAGTAATACCATGGTCAGTAAACCATATATCAGTGTTTTTGGCACTGTGAGCAGGTGCCAGGTCGTGCTGAAAAATGAAATCTTCATCTCCATAAAGCTTTTCAGCAGATGGAAGCATGAAGTGCTCCAAAATCTCCTGATAGCTAGCTGCATTGACCCTGCCCTTGATAAAACACAGTGGACCAACACCAGCAGCTGACATGGCACCCCAGACCATCACTGACTATGGGTACTTGACACTGGACTTCAGGCATTTTGGCATTTTCCTCTCCCCAGTCTTCCTCCAGACTCTGGCACCTTGATTTCCGAATGACATGCAAAATTTGCTTTCATCCGAAAAAAGTACTTTGGACCACTGAGCAAAAGTCCAGTGCTGCTTCTCTGTAGCCCAGGTCAGGCGCTTCTGCCGCTGTTTCTGGTTCAAAAGTGGCTTGACCTGGGGAATGCGGCACCTGTAGCCCATTTCCTGCACACGCCTATACACAGTAGCTCTGGATGTTTCTACTCCAGACTCAGTCCAATGCTTCCGCAGGTCCCCCAAGGTCTGGAATCGGTCCTTCTCCACAATCTTCCTCAGGGTCCGGTCACCTCTTCTCGTTGTGCAGCGTTTTTTGCCACATTTTTCTTTCCCACAGACTTCCCACTGAGGTGCCTTGATACAGCACACTGGGAAGAGCCTATTCATTCAGAAATTTCTTTCTGTGTCTTACCCTCTTGCTTGAGGATGTCAATGATGGCCTTCTGGACAGCAGTCAGGTCGGCAGTCTTACCCATGATTGCGGTTTTGAGTAATGAACCAGGCTGGGAAGCCTCAGGAATCTTCTGCAGGTGTTTAGAGTTAATTAGTTAATTCAGATGATTAGGTTAATAGCTCGTTTAGAGAACCTTTTCATGATATGCTAATTTTTTGAGATAGGAATTTTGGGTTTTCATGAGCTGTATGCCAAAATCATCAATATTAAAACAATAAAAGGCTTAAACTACTTCAGTTGTGTGTAATGAATCTATATGAAAATATATGAAAGTCTAATGTTTATCAGTCTTCTTTGTCTTTCGGCTGTTCCCTTTCAGGGGTCGCCACAGCAAATCATCTGCCTCCATCTAACCCTATCCTCTGCATCCTCTTCTCTCACACCAACTAACTTCATGTCCTCTCTTACTGCATCCATAAATCTCCTCTTTGGTCTTCCTCTAGACCTCCTGCCTGGCAGTTCCAACCTCAGCATCCTTCTACCGATATATTCACAATCTCTCCTCTGAACATGCCCAAACCACCTCAATCTGGCCTCTCTGACTTTATCTCCAAAACATCTAACGTGGGTTGTCCCTCTGATAAACTCATTCTTAATCCTATCCATCCTTGTCACTCCCAAAGAGAACCTCAACATCTTCAGCTCTGCTACCTCCAACTCTTCCTGCTGTCTTTTCTTCAGTGCCACTGTCTCTAAGCCGTAGAGCATCGCTGGTCTCACCACTGTCCTGTACACCTTTCCTTTCATTCTCGCTGATACTCTTTTATCGCACAACACACCTGACACTTTTCTCCACCCATTCCAACCTGCCTGTACCCGCCTCTTCACCTCCTTTCCACACTCTCCGTTGCTCTGGACCGTTGACCCCAAGTACTTAAAATCCTGCACCTTCTTTACCTCTGCTCCCTGTAGCCTTACCGATCCTCCTGAGTCCCTCTCATTTACACACATGTATTCTGTCTTGCTGCGGCTAACCTTCATTCCTCTGCTTTCCAGAGCATACCTCCACCTCTCCAAATTTTCCTCCACCTGTTTCCTGCTCTCGCTACAGAGCACAATGTCATCTGCAAACATCATAGTCCATGGGGACTCCTGTCTTACCTCATCTGTCATCCTGTCCATCACCAGAGCAAACAAAAAGGGGCTTAGAGCTGATCCTTGATGCAGACCCACCTCCACCTTAAACTCTCCTGTCACACCTACAGCACATCTTACCACTGTCTTACAGCTCTCATACATGTCCTGCACCACTCTAACATACTTCTCTGCCACTCCAGACTTCCTCATACAATACCACAGCTCCTCTCTTGGCACCCTGTCATACGCTTTCTCTATATCTAAAAAGACACAATGCAACTCCCTGTTACCTTCTCTGTACTTCTCCGGAAGCATCCTCAAAGCAAATACTGCATCTGATGTACTCTTTCTAGGCATAAAACCATATTGCTGCTCACAAATGTTCACCTCTGCCCTTAACCTAGCTTCCACTACTCTTTCCCACAGCTTCATTGTCTGGCTCATTAGCTTTATACCTCTATAATTGCCACAGCTTTGCACATCTCCCTTGTTCTTAAAAATTGGCACTAATACACTTCTCCTCCATTCCTCTGGTTTCCTCTCACTCTCCAAGATCTTGTTAAACAAACTTGTCAAAAACTCTACTGCCACCTCTCCTAAGCACTTCCATACCTCCACAGGTATGTCATCAGGACCAACAGCCTTTCCACTCTTCATCCTCTTCAACGCCCTTCTCACCTCACTTCTACCAATATTTGCTACTTCCTGTTCCACAACAGTCACCTCTTCTACTCTTTGTTCTCTTTCGTTTTCCTCATTCATCAACTCCTTAAAATACTCCTTCCATCTTCCCATCACCCTCCTGGCATCTGTCAGTACATTTCCATCTCTATCTTTAATCACTCTAACCTGCTGCACATCCTTCCCATCTCTATCTCTCTGCCTTGCCAACCTGTACAGATCCCCCTCTCCCTCCTTACTGTCTAGCCTAGCATACAAGTCCTCATATGCTCTTTGTTTGGCCTTTGCCACCTCTACCTTCACCTTACTCTGCATCTCCCTGTACTCCTGTCTACTCTCTTCAGTCCTCTCAGTGTCCCACTTCTTCTTAGCTAGCCTCTTTCCCTGTATACACTCCTGGACTTCCTCATTCCACCACCAAGTCTCCTTGTCCACTTTCCCCTTACCTGATGATACACCAAGTACCCTCCTACCTGTCTCCCTGATCACATTGGCTGTAGTTGTCCAGTCAACTGAAAGCACCTCCTGACCACCCATAGCCTGTCTCAACTCCTCCCTGAAGACTACACAACATTCTTTCTTTCTCAGCTTCCACCACTTTGTCCTCTGCTCTGCCTTTGTCCTCTTCGCCTTCCTCACCACCAGGGTTATTTTACACACAACCATTCTGTGTTGTCTGGCTACACTCTCCCCTACCAACACTTTGCAGTCACTGATCTCTTTCAGGTTACAACGTCGACACAAGATGTAGTCGACCTGAGTGCTTCTGCCCCCACTCTTATATGTCACCCTATGTTCCTGCCTCTTCTGGAAGAAAGTATTTACCACTGCCATTTCCATCCTCTTTGCAAAGTCCACCACCATCTGTCCTTCTACATTCCTGTCCTGAAAACCAAACCTGCCCATCACATTTTCATCACCTCTGTTCCCTTCCCCAACATGTCCATTGAAGTCTGCACCAATCACCACTCTCTCCCCTCTGGGTATGCTCTGCATCACTTCATCTAACTCACTCCAGAATTTCTCCTTCTCTTTTAACTCACATCCTACCTGTGGGGCATAACCACTAACAACATTGAACATTATCCATTCAATTTCCAGCTTCAGACTCATCACCCTATCTGATACTCTCTTCACCTCTAGAACATTCCTTACAAACTTCTCTTTTAGGATAACTCCTACTCCATTTCTTTTCCTATCCACACCATGGTAAAACAATTTGAACCCTGATCCTAAGCTTCTAGCCTTGCTACCTTTCCACCTGGTCTCCTGTACACACAGTATATCCACCTTTCTTCTCTGCATCATATCAACTAACTCTCTTCCCTTCCCTGTCATGGTCCCAACATTCAAAGTCCCCACTATCACTCCTAAACTCTTGCCTTTCCTCTTCTCTCTCTGCTTACGAACACGCCTTCCTCCTCTTCTTCTTCGACCAACAGTAGCCCAATTTCCAACAGCACCCTGTAGGTCAACAGCACCAGTGGCGGTCGTTGTTAACCCGGGCCACGACCGATCCGGTATGGGAATTAAATTCTTGATTCGCATCATTGATTTGGCAAATGTTTTACGTCGGATGCCCTTCCTGACACAACCCTCTGCATTTATCCAGACTTGAGACTGGCAAAAGAAGACACTGGATTGCGCCCCCCCCCGTGGTTGCATTAGAAGAAAATAATGAACTTCATCACAATATGCTAATTTTTTGAGAAGGACCTGTAAGTCATAGTGAAAGCCTCTCTCTTTCTATTTTTCAGACTGAGTACAGAGTACAGATTGCTCCTTACTCCCTGCTCTGTTTGCAGGAAATGTTTGTGAAGGGAACTTCCCTCGACAAAATTCCACCGTTTAGAACAGCTTGCGAAGTCACACAGGAATTCAATTAAGATTTTCTCTAAACAAGATATAAATAAAATTAAAACTGAGTATCTTACATTTCCGGTTTCATCCAAAACTAAAAAATTCTATTATAAAATTCTCAACAATATCTATGCATCAAATGAGCCCTTAAGGAAAAGATTCAATGTGGATCACAATAATTGTGTTTTTTATGAGGCTAATATAGTCACTTATTCATCTTTTGTGATTTTAGGGATGATATGCATGATTGGTTGGTCACTAAAATACAGTGGAGTAAAAAAGTATCTCATATAAAAAGTGGAGTAACAGTGGAGTAAAAAAGTATTTGATATAAAAAGTATATCAAAAAAGTATTTAGTCAGCCACCTGGGGCTAAGGAAGGGTTACGATTAGGTTTAGGGCCTGGGGAAGGTTTACATTTAGTGTCTGGGGCCTCCGGGCTGCCCAGGAAGCTACGGGAGCGGACTAGAAAGCTCGGGTTCATGCTCCCCTGCGTGGTGCCCTACACACCTCAGTCTGGTAGATCGGACGAATCTCGCTAGGTGTGGGCGCCTGCCCGTGGTAATTCCAGCTCCAATAACGTATATTAAAGTTGCTGCAGTTTAAAAGCTCGTAGTTGGATCTCTAGAGTGGGTTGGCGGTCCGCCGCGAGGCGAGCCACTACCTGTCCCAGACCCTGCCTCCCGCCCCCCGGATGCCCTTGTTCCGGAGAGTTTACTTTGAAAAAAATTTAAGTGTTCAAAGCAGGCTGCCAAACTCGCCTGAATCTCTGAGCTACGAATAATGAAATAGGACTCAGGTTCTATTTTGTGGGTTTTCAGAACCAGGGCCATGATTAAGAGGGACGGCCGGGGGGCATTTGTATTGTGCCATTAGAGGTGAAATTCTTGGACCGGCGCAAGACGGTCGAAAGTGAAAACATTTGCCAAGAACGTTTTCATTAATTAAGAATGAAAGTCGGAGGTTCGAGGACGATCAAATACTGTCGTAGTTCTGACCGTAAACCATGCTGACCCGTAATCCGGCGGCATTATTCCCATGACTCACCTGGCAGCACGCGAGAAACCATGAGTCTTTGGGTTCCAGGAGGAGTATGGTTCCAAAGCTGAAATTTGAAGGAATTGATGAAAAGGCACCACCAGGAGTAGAGCATGCACTGTCTGGTAGATTCACAACAAAACTCACCAGGGGTAGGAGCCAGCCTACTCCAACCGTATTCTCTGAGTCTGGTCCTCCACACCTTGTGGATAGTGGTGGTGCAGTGGTTCCTTATCTCGTTTCTGGTGTGGATGAGAAGCCAGAGCCACTGTGTAAGGCGGGAGAGCCCCCGTGCCGTGTATGACGAGCATGTGCACGTATTAGTCAACCTTACTGGGATGTGTCAGGTCGGCGGTATTGCCTGAGAGTTTGAGCCGTAGGACTTCCTTAGATTTCTTGGTATATTGGGTAACTGCTGGTCCATCTTTAAGATTATTGAAGGCACAAGGCCTCTGCCTCTGGTCTGTGGTTTCCTGCCTGGGCATGGTCGGTCTCACCATACAACATGGGCCTGGTAGTTCTTCCTCTGCTGCATCTCTTTAGGGCTCCCTGACACCTTCAGAATGAGGAGAAGTTAGACTGGCCTCCACTGTAAGGGGTGCCTGGCAAGCACACCTAAGATCCAGTCTCAGTGTATGCTTTTGCTTGCGGGTATACACTCGTAAGAAGCACAAGGCTTTTACTTGGTGTGCCTTACGTGGGGGCACACTTAAAATCTCCACTAATACTAAGTTGTTGGTCCCTCTGTGTAGTATAGGTTGGACATGAGTGTCGGACTGCAACTCTTCAGGGCTTCCAAAGGGTGCAGATGTGAATGATGAACACATCCAAGTACTAGTCT
The DNA here is from genome assembly GCF_024256425.1 of Clarias gariepinus. NCBI lineage: Eukaryota > Metazoa > Chordata > Actinopteri > Siluriformes > Clariidae > Clarias > Clarias gariepinus. The sequence continues at coordinate 29,620,707 of NC_071113.1, forward strand.
CAGTGTTTGCTTCCACACGCGGGAGTACACTTAAACAAAGCATTGGGCTGTTGCTCGGTGTGGGCCATGCACATGCGTAAATTAACCTGCAACAGCTCTATAACATCTAGACTGACAAATTGTGTTGGCTATATATTACATTTGGGTGAGAAGGGTACTCCCGGTTCAACTCGGTGTGTGCCCAACGTGCAGGGGTGCACACTTAAATGACAGCACGACCAAATTCTCGCGTCGAGGTAGGGTTGAGAGCCAGCTTTGGCAGTGCCTTCCCTTCTCTTAGCTAGGCGTTACCTATGTGCGGAGGTGTTTGATAAAGTAATATGCTCTGGTCCCATCACAATGAGACGTGGCGTGATATTAGATCTCTCGTATGTAAAGCAGCTATTGTTAATTAAATTATCACGGATTAGGAGTTTGATATACTCTGTTTAACAGAAACCTGGATTAAACAGGACGAGTATGTAGCTTTAAATAAAGGTAGTCCTCCTGGATATAGCTACATACACCAGCCTCGGCTAACTGGTAGAGGAGGAGGTGTCGCAGTTATTTACAATGATAATCTGTCTATTGTACAAAAACATGGACAAATTTAATGCGTGTGAAGTTCTCTATAGTAAAATAACAAGTGTACTGTAACTACAAATATTAGGTCTGCTCAGTCGATCCCGCTAATTATAATTTACAGACCTCCAGGGCCGCACTCTGAATTTCTTAGTGAATTTGCAGATTTCCTCTCAAACCTAGTCATTTCTGTAGACAAGTCGTTAATTGCTGGAGAATTTAATATCTATTTTGAGAATCCGAAAGACTCTCTGAGAACAGCATTTATGTCCATACTGGACTCAGTAGGAGTAAATCAGTGTGTAGTTGGACCCACTCATAAAGCAGGTCACACTTTGGATTTAATAATATTTTTCGGATTAAGTATAAGAAACTTATTCACAATTCTGGAAAAATTCTGTAAAAAAATTATTTTACAGAAAATACTGTAAAAATTCAATGACACACAACTATACTGTATCTCCTAATCTTAACCGTGCACTGAGAGCTGTGAGGAAGTTATTCACTAATGCTGTTTTATTTCCTATTACTATCTTATTGATTCAACAAAACTGAAACTTACTTAAAATCAGCATCAGTAGAAATCTTTTATTAGACAGTAAGTAATAGTTCATTAAAATTATACAATGTAATGTGTGTGAAACGGAAACACTTATCTGTCGAGATTTTTTTTTTCCTTTTTTTTTTAAAAGGTAAAGTGCAGGTTAGTTTGTTTTATTTTTTACCTTTAGTTTATAATGAGTTTCCATTATATCTTATGGGAGAATTAAATTAAATTTACGAATGTTTGAAATACGAGCCGCCTCCGGAACAAATTATGCTCGTAATTTAAAGATCCACTGTAATATAATTTTCTTAAAGATGTCTCTTGCTATTTTGTTTATTAGTACATTGGTTTCCCATCTTTGTTATACTGTCTCACATTCTTGTGGTGTTGAAGTCGTACTGCATGCATGTATTCTATTTCGCATCTACAGCTTTTAGTTCTCACATGAGTTCAGTTCTGTATCCACACACACCCAACACAATCATTTAAAATAGTGCAGAGACACATGCGAGACATTCATTATTTAAGATAAATTATTTTATTATTTTAGATAAATATGGACCATGTGTGCATGGCGTTTGCATGTTCTCCCCATGCTTGGTGGGTTTCCTCTGAGTACTCCGGTTTCCTCCCACAGTCTAAACACAGGCAGATTAGGCCGCTCGGCATTCCCAAATTGCCCGCAGGGTGTGAATGAGTGCATATTAAACCAACCGTCTGCTAGCTGCATAGAGTCGTCACTCAGGGTTCATCATATTGAGACTGTGTCTGTTCCCCGAGCTAAAAACAAATTTAGAAAGACTCAGAAAGTCTGTTTTAATAATTTAATTAACATAGATTGTTGGAGCCATTAATTGTAAAGTTACTTTGGCCACTGGGTGGCACTGTGACACTGTATAATGGGAGCACCGGTGTAAGAGCCAGGTGTGTGTGTTTGGTAATTGGGAAGCACACAGTTTTTGACCGCACAACAGAGTAGCGTCTGGAGGCAACAAGTTTGTAATACTGTGTCATTGGATATGGATTGGAAACATTGATGAATATTTTTAACAAGTGGATTTATGATGATTGTTAATGGAGCACCAATAAAGTAAGACATATTATTGCATCGACATCGTTTTCATGGTCTCTGTTTGTACGCGTCCAAGAACTTCCTTTAATATCACCAACGCAGCGGCTTATTGGAAAGCCGTTACACAAAGTCAAAAACTCTGCCTCACTGGAGACAGGAAAACACTTGTGCGTCTTGTGGACGAAAACCACGTCGATGTTTGGTTACATGCTTTTGTTTCGGCACATGAGGACATCGTTTCTTCAAGACGCTTGTGGATTTATTTCTTGGATCCAGAACACCGGTATTTGGAGTCGTTTGGATTAAACTTTTCCTGGCTTGCTGTACTCTGTCGTTGGATCTACGCTGTGTTTCTCTGCAGGCCTGATCAACGGGAATATAGGTCCGGTGTTGCAACATTTACAATGGCCATATGAAATCACGTGTGCACACAAGGATTAAGCGTAAACCCAATGCATTGGTTGCAATAGATCGACTGACGTTGTTTTATGTATTAAGCTGTTTGTTCACAACTGTTTGCAAAATGGAAAATGAAGAGTGTATGTATTCTGAAGGGGTTACTGTGTCAAAACAAAGTTTGTCTAGTGTTGACAATGAATCTGAAAGAGAAAAAAGAGCAGTTAAATTAACAGCCAAAGCTCTGGTAGAAAAACTTGATACCTTGCAAAGGTCAAGAAAGGCAAAATTAAATAAGGCTCAGAAACTAATAGAGTCAATTAATAGGTTAATATATGATGATGGTAAAGAATATGAACCTGAGGTACGTTTAGCCTTTGAAGACTTTAAGAGGTTGTGTTCAGAAGCTAAAGACACTCATGAGTCACTGTTGGTTATTTTGCCAGTTGAGGAGGTTGAAAAACATGAAATATGGTTTAAAGCAAAGATGATTCCAAACAATGAGTTCATTAAACGTGTAAATAAATGGTTATCAGACAAGCCAGAAATTCAGAAAGCCTCTGAAGCGGGCATTGCAGAGAGTGATGTAGGTCCTGGAGACAGTGTCTCAAATGTATCTCCTGCCTCCAAACATAGTAAACGCAGTTCACACAGCAGCAGTAGTAGTAGTATCTCGTCCATATCATCCGCATGTATTCAAGCAGAGGCAGAAAAGGCTGCCCTTATGGCACAGGCTGCTGCATTAAAGGCTAAACATGAAATTGAACTTCGGGAGGAGGAATTGAGACGGAAGAAGGAGCAGTTGGAATTGGATGCTCAAATAGCAGCTTCAACAGCAAAGATCACTGTGTTGCAAAGGTTTGAAAATCAAAGCAAATGTTCCCGCAATAGAAGTTCAAGATCAAAGAAGAGTGAAAAAAGTGTGGTCAATGAAATGGATGAACCTACTTCTGAGTCAAGATGTCTAAATCCACATGCAAATGAATATGTGCCTGTGAATTCAGCTGGAGCACCGGGTGTCTCCGTAACACATGATGTAACTCAGAATCAAAGGAATGAATGGAAGGATCAACAATTACCCCAATCATCTTATCAACCTAATCTCCATGGTTCTGTTCAAATGCAACATGATGCAAACTCGGAAATTCATCATCCAATACATGCTTTTCCACCTCAAGTTGATCCCCTTCTTGAAGTCTTAAAGAGGCAAGAGGAGTTAACAACTTATTTCATTCAACAGCAAGTAAATCCTCGTGTTTTACCAAAAAGAGAGGTTCCAGTATTTGATGGTGACCCACTGCAATATATCCCATTCATCAGAGCGTTCGAACATGGCGTTGAACAGAAAACTACAAATAATAGGGATCACTTGTATTTCCTCGAGCAGTTTACAAAGGGTCAGCCTAAAGACCTTGTCCGCAGTTGCCAACACATGTTCCTGAAGGAACATTTTGGTAATGAGTTTAAGTTATCTGCTGCCTATATGGAGAAAGCCTTGGGTTGGTCTACTTTAAAGGCTGAGGATGCACATGGGTTACAGGCTTATGCTTTGTTTTTGCGTACATGTTGTAACACAATGGATGAATTCTCATATATGCAAGAGCTTAATATGCCTAGCAACATAAAAATGATTGTAATGAAACTACCATACAAGCTGAGAGAACAATGGCGAGCTAGGGCTTGTGAGATCATGGAGGCTAATCATAGCAGGGCAAAATTCTCTGATGTTGTCGAGTTTATTGAAAAACAGGTTAAGATGACATCTGATCCTGTGTTTGGAGATATTCAAGATAAACATGGCACAGGTAAATCCAAAACTCAAACTCGTCAAACCTTCACAAGAAATAGTTTTGCCACTGACATTGCTGCTTCTGTTCCAGTTAAGAAGTCTGGCAATGCTTTATCACAACAAAGATTTTGTCTTGTATCCAAGTCTAATGGAAACTGTTTGTTTTGTACTAATCAGCATCCGCTGGAAAGGTGTTTTGCGTTGAAAAAAAGGACTCAAGACAAGATTGACTTCCTGAAAGCTAAAGGAATTTGTTTTGATTGTTTAAGGACTGGACATATGAGTAAGCAATGTCAGAATCGTCGGAATTGCGACATTTGTGGAGGAACACATCCCACAATCCTTCACATATATCACAAGGAGGTAACTGTAAAAGAGCCAGAGGAAAGGCGCAAGGTAGTGTCTGCTCAAACTTGTGGTCATACAGGGGCTGGTAATGAGACGAGTTTGATGTCAATTATACCAGTTCAAATCAAAGCCATTAAAGGTAACAAGTTGATGCAGACGTATGCTTTCCTGGACCCGGGAAGTTCCGCAACGTTCTGTTCAGAACATTTGAGGAAAGAGCTTAAACTGAGTGGAAAAAAGGTCAACATTCTCCTTCGTACAATGAGTCAAGAAAAGTCTGTGTCCTGCAGTGTTATTGACGGACTGGAAATCAGTGGTATAAACACCAACCAATTTTTTCCACTTCCTGCGGTCTACACACAGCAAAAGCTGCCTGTTGACTCAGAGAACATTATTACTCAAGAGGAGTTATTCAAGTGGTCATACTTGGACAAGATAAAGATACCATACATTCAAGCAGGTGTAGATATACTGATTGGAACTAACGCATCTAATGTGATGGAACCCTACGAAATCATAAATAGTCGTGGCAATGGTCATTCTGTTGCTGTTAATAGAATTTCTGTTGTTAAACTGGAGGAACTGCTTCAAAATCAGTTTAATCATGATTTCAGTGAAAGGACTGCTGATGAGAAAGAAATGTCAAGGGAAGATCTTCGATTCATGAGCATAATGGATAGTACAGTAACACTCCAGGTTGGACATTACCATCTAAAATTACCTTTCAAGAATGCCAATGTCATACTGCCTGACAACTTATGTGTTGCTAAGCAACGACTATATGGTTTAATAAGGAAACTGGAAAGAAACCAAGAGTTTCATGAAAAATATACACACTTTCTTGCTGACGTTGTACACAAAGGTTATGCTGAGAAGGTAATAGATCATCAACTTCATCGTGCGGATGGCAAAGTTTGGTACATTCCTCACCACGGGGTGTTTCATCCCAGGAAGGGATCCTTAAGAGTTGTGTTCGACTGTGGAGCAACATATAAAGGAACATCACTTAACAGTCAGTTGTTGCGAGGGCCCAATCTTACTAATTCTTTAGTAGGTGTACTGTTAAAGTTCAGGCAAGAACCAGTAGCTTTCATGGCAGACATTGAAGCAATGTTCCACCAAGTTAAGGTGGCTGCAGAAGATGTAGACTTTCTTCGGTTTTTGTGGTGGCCTGGTGGAGTGTTGACTAAAAAGCCTATAACATTCAGGATGACAGTTCATCTCTTTGGAGCTGTGTCTTCCCCAAGCTGTGCATGCTATGCCTTGAGACAAACAGCAAAAGATAACAAAGCTGACTTTCCATCAGAAGTGATTTACACAATCGATAATAACTTCTATGTGGATGATTGTTTGAGGAGCGTGTCCTCTGAGGAAGTGGCCATCTTTATAGTTAAACATCTTAGTACACTTTGTCAGAAAGGAGGCTTTCGCTTGACAAAGTGGATTAGTAATAGTCGTAAAGTGTTGCAGTCAGTCTCTGAAGAAAATTGAGCCAAGGATATACAGCAGCTGGATCTGGATCGAGACAAGTGGCCTGTTGAGAGAGCTTTAGGTCTTCAGTGGAGTGTGGAAGCTGATACATTTCAATTCAAGATTTCCTTGAAAAACCAACCTTGCACAGGGCGAGGCATTCTATCGTGGTAAGCTCTATCTATGATCCTTTGGGCTTTATTGCTCCACTTGTTCTTCCTGCCAAAGTACTTGTGCAGGAGTTGTGTAGACGGTCTTTGGGATGGGATGAGCCTGTTCCCTCCGGGGGCAGTGGAGCCAGTGGATTTTCAAGTTGGATAAAATTGCCGAGTTCCAGGTGAACAGATGTTATAAACCTATGGAGTTTGGACTGCCCATTCATGCTTGCCTACACCACTTTGCTGATGCCTGTGAAACTGGTTATGGCACAGTTTCGTACCTGAAGATGCTGAATAGCAGAAAACGGGTACATGTGGCTTTCTTACTGGGTAAGTCCAGAGTAACACCGTTGAAACCTGTAACCATACCTCGCTTAGAACTTACAGCGGCTGTCTTAGCTGTTAAGGTTGACATTATGTTGAAGAAGGAGTTGCAACTTTCATTGAAAGATTCTGTTTTTTGGACTGATAGCACGACTGTCCTTAATTACATTAAGAACAAGGACAAACGGTTTTATACATTCGTCGCTAATAGAGTTTCTTACATAAGAGACACAACACAGCCTCAACAGTGGAGATACGTACCCACTAAAGAAAATCCTGCAGATGATGCATCTCGTGGGCTAAAGGTGGAATATTTTCTTAGCAATAAGCGATGGATTGATGGTCCTAGTTTCCTCTGGAAGCCGAGTGACATACAATTCCCCGCCAGTGATCTGACTTTGAATAACAATGACCCAGAAGTTAAAAGGGAAGTAAAGGTAAATGCCGTCATCTTGCAGAATGGACAGAATGCAACAAATCAACTTTTACATTACTTTTTCGAATGGAAACATCTGAAAGTTGCAGTTGCCTGGATTTTGAAGCTGCAGAAAGTTCTGCTGGAATTGAGTCGTAAACGGAAGGAGTTGTCGTTGGAGAAGATAGATAGTGTTGCTTTTAATGCAAAATTGGGAGAATTTAAAGACTCTCTAGGCCGACAAGGTTTGACAGCGGAAGATCTGTATAAAGCAGAGATTGGCATCATACGTTTCTGCCAACAGGAACACTTCCAAGAGGAAATTACTAAGCTTGAGGATGGAGGTAGTGATGTTAAGAGAAGCAGTTCTGTTTCTAATTTGGATCCTATGTGGCATGATGGACTGCTGTTGGTGGGAGGAAGACTTGGTAAGTCAGCTATGCCAAGTGAAAGAAAACATTCCATCTTGTTATCAAAGGAGCAACATGTGTCCCATCTCATACTTCGAGACATTCATGAACAGTTGGGTCACGGTGGCAGAAATCAGATGGTTTCCAAACTACGGTGCAAGTACTGGATAACAAATGTCAACTCTGTTGCAAGAAAGATCATCTCCAAATGCGTCATCTGTAGACGTCATGAAGGGAAGTTGGGCGAACAGAAGATGGCAGACCTTCCAGTAGAAAGGATTACCCCTGATCTACCACCTTTTACTAATGTAGGCGTGGATTTTTTTGGCCCCATTGAAGTTAAAAGAGGACGGAGTAAAGTGAAACGCTATGGAGTTATTTTTACTTGCATGGCAAGTAGAGCTGTTCACTTGGAAATGGCACATTCCCTCGATACGGATTCCTGCATCAATGCCTTGCGCAGGTTTGTCTGTCGTCGTGGACAGGTCTCTCACATGAGATCTGATAATGGGACAAACTTTATTGGCGCTGAGCGGGAGCTAAGAGAGGCATTAACAACATTAAATAATGAAAAGATTCAAAGGGCCTTACTGCAGAAGGGAGTAGATTGGAATTTTAATCCACCCTCAAGCTCTCACTATGGCGGAATATGGGAGCGTATAATTCGAATGGTGAGACAGATTCTTTGTACTGTTCTTCGACAACAAATATTGGATGACAAAGCTCTTCAAACTGTCTTTTGTGAAGCAGAAGCAATTTTGAATGATCGACCTATCTCTAAACTATCCAATGATCCTAATGATTTGGAAGCTCTTACACCAAATCACCTTCTGCTTATGAAAGGAAATCCTGCATTGCCGCCTGGTTTGTTTGAAAGTTCTGACTTGTATGCCAGAAGAAAATGGAGACAAGTGCAATATATTGCAAATCTTTTTTGGAAAAGATGGGTACGCGAATATCTACCCTTGTTACAAGAACGGCAAAAATGGAACAAACGACGTAGAAATCTTACCCCTGGAGATATTGTAATTATTGCCGATTCGACAGCAACATGTGGCTCATGGCTTTTCGGAAAGGTCGTGGAGACTTATACAGACAATAGAGGTTTAGTTCGTTCAGTAAAGGTTCAAACCAAATGTAACATCTTGGTACGTCCAGTTAGTAAGCTTTGCCTCTTATTAGAAACAACAGACTAAATAGGACATACGATAGTCAAACATTTACTGTTTCTTTTATCTTTGATATAAGTCATGAATTATTTACGACTCCATTATATATGAATGTATAATTGTTATGTCATTATGCCATAGTCAATTAAGGGGCTGGTGTGTTGGAGCCATTAATTGTAAAGTTACTTTGGCCACTGGGTGGCACTGTGACACTGTATAATGCGAGCACCGGTGTAAGAGCCAGGTGTGTGTGTTTGGTAACTGGGAAGCGCACAGTTTTTGACCGCACAACAGAGTAGCGTGTGGAGGCAACAAGTTTGTAATACTGTGTCATTGGATATGGATTGGAAACATTGATGAATATTTTTAACAAGTGGATTTATGATGATTGTTAATGGAGCACCAATAAAGTAAGACATATTATTGCATCGACATTGTTTTCATGGTCTCTGTTTGTACGCGTCCAAGAACTTCCTTTAATATCACCAACACAGCGGCTTATTGCCGTTACATAGATATTACAAACTCAGATCACACTGAATGCGCAGCCGGCACCTCTGATCTGAAGCTAGGACTGTTAAATATTAGATCTCTCGCATCTAAAGCAGTTATTATTAACGAAACTATCACAGACCAGGAGTTTGATATATTATGTTTAACTATAACCTGGATTAAACAGGACGAGTATGTAGCTCTAAATGAAGCTAGTCCTCCTGGATACAGCTGCATACACCAGCCTCAGTTAACTGGTAGAGGAGGAGGAGGCGTCGCAGTTATTTACAACAATAATCTGGCTATCGTACAAAAACACAGATTTAAATTTAATGCATTTGAAATTCTCTATAGTAACATAAAGTCAGCTCGGACGATTACGCTAATCATCATTTATAGACCCCCAGGGCTGTACTCTGAATTTTTCTGTAAATTTGCAGATTTCCTTTCAAACCTTGTCGTTTCCGTAGACAAAGCGTTAATTGCTGGAGATTTTAATATTCATTTTGAGAATCCAGAAGACCCTCTGAGAAAAGCATTTATGTCCATACTGGACTCAGTAGGAGTAAATCAGTATAGTAGGACCCACTCATAAAGCAGGTCACACTTTGGACTTAATATTATCCTTCGGATTAAGTATAAGAAACATAATTACAATTCGACAGTCTGAAGTTATATCAGATCACTGTCTTGTCTCGATTAAAGTGTCTCATGGTAATAATGTACGCGCAGCACCGCACTACCGCCTTAAACGTACATTCACATCAAATACCACACAGAGCTTTATCGATAATCTTCCAGAGTTATCAACTTTGATTGGATCGCCATTTGATTCCATAGAACTCGATCAAGCGACTGAATGTCTAGAGTCAATACTTCGTTATAGCTTAGATAATGTAGCTCCAGTTAAAAGAAAAATGATTAGAGATAAGAAACTCGCTCCTTGGTATAACGATCACACACGCACTCTAAAACAAACCGCTCAGAAATTAGAACGCAAATGGCGTCAAACTGAATTGTTCGTTTTCCAAATAGCATGGAAGGAGAGCATCCTGAACTATAGAAGAGCTCTCAGTGCTGCTAGGTCAATGTATCTCTCCACTTTTATAGAAAATAACCAAAATAATCCTAGATTTTTATTTAATACCATAGCTAAATTAACTAAAAACAAGACCACTGCCGAAATCTCCACAACAACAACATACAGTAGTGAGGATTTCATGGACTTTTTCAATAACAAAATCATAAATATTAGGCAAAAAATTCAGGCTTTGAAACCAGACAATTTAAGTGATACAGATGATAAATTAATCACATCACATCAGAACCTAGAATACTTTACTCCCCTTGAAGCGAGAGAACTAATTTCACTCATCTCCTCTTCAAAATCGTCAACCTGTGAATTAGATCCAATACCGACACCTTTTCTCAAGCAGATAGTTCCAGCAATAACAGAACCCCTGTTAAAAGTACAGTAGTTGATCAATTGGAATGGTTATTACCGTCGCGCTCACCGCCGCGTGAAAACGTCAGCGGCCAAAATAAATTAGTTGCATTTCAAAGTCATTCGTAAAATGGCCGCCAGGTGGCGCAAAGTGACATTTTCGCTCGTTGCCGTAAATACAACAGTAACCGTTATACAGCGTATCTCTGTATCTGTTTATTGTTATTTAAGTTCTGGATTATTTCAGGTACTTTAAACACATTGTTGGGTTGCTCATGTTGGCTCATATGAGATGTAGTTTACAAATGAACACCTGGTTGGGTTATTTTGACCCAACAACTGGTTTATTCATTATTCTTTCCTTTCTCCAAATATCAGCCTGCAGAATGTTTGAAATATTACTGTTATTGTGTCACAGGTGTAGTTTTAAGAGTTGTTTAGGCAGGAATGCGTGTGTATACAGCTCAAAACCTCCATCAGTTGTTAAAGATAGAGGCTATTTAGAAAAAATGCCCAGTGATTTCTGAGCTTCAGGAAATCTCCCGGCGCTCTGCGCATAACACCGGGCCAACTCATGTCGGAAATAATTTATAAACGGTTTCTAAACGTGGGCTATTGTTTTTTTTTTTTTACTTATAGTATTTGTTAATTTAATTTAAATGAGGTTTGGGCTCAGGACTTCAGAATCGTGATTCTCCTCTTTAATTTACTCCATAGTTTTAATCAGCGCTCAGCCGCATGCATTAAGTTTTCCAGAGCGCACCGGCAGAAGTAGACTAATGATTATGAACGCGTCGGGAAAACAGCAAGCAGACTTAAAAAAAAACGTTTGCGTTCATTTTCTGACGCGCTCAAGTTCACCAAAAACAATACAGAGCAGCACAGCTTACAACACTTACAAAATCACAACACTTACAAAATCACAACGTTTTTTCGTTATTGTGAGTGCGCTTAAATAAAAGTTAAGTCTTATAAAGGCATGTAGTCTTATATAGTTTTATTATATAGTTTTTGCACATTAATCTGACAGCAGTTTTTTTAGCCTGTCACGGCGTGCGCCCAAATCAATATCGCTCCTCGCTCACTAGTTAGGCGGCCTCCCCTTCAGACATGCGAAGCAGCGGGACCGCAGAATTACACATGACTGGTGAGCTATCGTTATTATGGTTGCCCGGGCTTGCACCACGCGCTATAAAATACTCGGGGTTTGTTGGGCTACAGTGGATTTTACTACGCGCTGTGTATGCAGCGCTCGTGCAACAACGCGGAAGTGCGGCATGCAAGCAGGGCAAATGGAACGCGCCCCGGTGACTTCAAAGGAGCGAGAGGTGGGAGGGGGCCATCCGCGGAGAGCAGAGTCAGCGCGAGCAGACGGATGGCCATTGCACTCACACCGCGTAGTAAAATCCACTGTAACCCAACAAACCTCAATCATCACCAGCCGTGATTTATTCCGTCATGTCATGTGGGCATTATAAGCTTTGTATTGAAAACTTCTAACTGAAAAGTGGCAGCTGGCACGCCTAAAAATAGACGCAGGTTATTTTTTTAATAGTCTAAATAAAAACTCTCCGATTTAATTTTCTATAGTCTAACCAGCGCTTAACCGCACGCATAGTTTTCCCGAGCGCGAGGAATTTTTTTGTGCTAAATAATGTTTGTGCAGTATAAGAATTCCTATTAATCCTGGGTTGTTCTTTTAGTGTCACTATAGTGCTTTACAATGCCAGACAACATTCTAATACAAATGATTCACCCTCCCCAGGTGTGAATCGGCTGTTCTCACCTATACATTCAGAGGAACTGAAATGCACTTCTCCCCACTTTAAAAACCTCTTGAATCTGAGGCTCTTCTGGAGACTTTCAGTGATTTTAATTTGTGTAATTTTAATCTCCTGGATTCTAGATTCTAAAGTTGACATTGTTGCCTTTTTAATCCTTGGAATGGAAGAACTTGAGATTTTCCTTATAATAGCGTAAATTGTTTTGTTTTTAATCAGTCTATACACAATAATATTCTTTGGTATTTATTTATTTATTTATTTATTTATTTATTTATTTTTTTAACGGGTATGGGGGCTATCTTGGTTCATTAATCTCCGCGCCTTTTACCTTTTATTGGGGGTTAAGTGACTGATGTGCCTAACATTTTTCAGCTGAGCCTTTGTTTCACTAAAAACGACCGCGACACCCCTCTCTCTCTCACACACACACACACACACACACACACAGAGCCGACCAAATCATTAGCACGTCCCTCCCCCAAACAGCACAGACATTTACTTACACCTAAACTGAGTTGTTTGAGTAACATGGGTCGAACCCGTTACAAATCATAACAGTCTACTGCATTTCATTCTTATAATAACGCAAAAACACAAGCGGGGCTGAAAGACCGACATCTGCTGACGCAGTAGAACGTCCTAACACTGTTTTAATTTTATGGTAATTTATTTCAGTTAATAAATCTACTATAAATTTAAAGAACACAAGAAATAAGATGACACAAATCCATACACGCTTTTTTTCTAATTACAAGTGATAAAATCAAAAGGCTCACTGTGTTAACATTTATTGTGCTTAAATTTGATCCTAATAAGATTTGATTTAATTTGAATTTTAGAACAGTGGCAGTTGGAACACCTAAAACAGATGCAGGATTATTTTTTATAATCTAAATAAAAATGCTTTTTTAAACGTGGGCTATTGTTATTTACATGCAATATTTGTTAATTTAATTTAAATGGGGTTTGGTCTCCGGAATGTTGAGCATCAGGATCCTCTTCTTTACTTTCCTACGTAGAATCAGCGCTTAATCGCACGCATTAAGTTTTGTAAATTCGTTTAATGTTTAATAGTAAATAATGACCCCCGTTGCGCTGTACCACCGCTCGGAAAAGCTTATGAAATACAAGTTTAGGACAATTATGATGATCTGCCACGGCGTGCGCGTGTGATGGGTGTACGCCCAAATCTACTATAACTACTCCCTCACTCCGTAGGCTCCCTGAATAGGCGGCAAAGGGACGGGGCCGCCTATTTGTGCCGGCTGGCGATAATTAACGTTAATATGATCTCGGGCTTGCTCCGCATTATAAAAGCAAGGCGCGGAGGTTTGTCTGAGGTCTGGGAAGTACGTGATGTGATGGAGAATATGAAAGAAGCATGTCAGTGGGGAGATGTGACGCGCCCCAGGGACTTTAAACAAGGACACTAGAATTCCGCCCTTTGATCTCCGCGCTGAGGACAGCGCGAGAAAGAGCTGCGCGAGCTCCCGCGGCATCTTCACTCCCGCACCGTGCCCGCCCTCGCAGCCCTGCTGCCGAAGAGGAAAAGTGTGGTTAGGTTTTTGCGTCAGCGAGAACTCGCGCCGGCCATCGACAGCGGGAGAAGCGCCGTCACGAGGGAGCGTGCAGGAGCGCTGCCTCCGCGTGCTCATTTCTGCCACTCCGCGCACCAACACTTAGCATCAGCTGTGTGCCCGCATGCCAGTGTGGCACAGCCCCCGGAACTGCACATGCACAACCTTTATCCCATTCTTTCCATTCTCCCTCCAACACTTTCCTTCCCCATTTTACCTAAATAAATTAGCCTTTTCCCCGTAAGACCTCGCCTCGTGTCCGTGCTTTATGGTGCCGCCCGTGCAACATGGGTCGAACCCGTTTACAGATCATAACAGTCTACTGCATTTCATTCTTATAATAACGCACAAACACAAGCGGGGCTGAATGACCAACATCAGCTGACGCAGTAGAACGTCCTGACAATGTTATAATTTTTATGGTCATTTATTTTAGTTAATAAATCTACTATAAATTTAAAGAACACAAGATATAAAACGACACAAAACCCTTTTCTAATTACACGTGATAATTTAAAGGCTCACTGTGTTAACATTTATTTTGTTTAAATTTGATCCTAATAAGATTTAATTTAATTTAAATTCTACATCTGTATCGTCATTTTAGTTCTGTGATTATAAATTTGTTTAACTACAATGTTTTACTTGATTTTATCCGCTACTACGTGCAGTTCTAAAACTCTGTGTCTCATTAATCCAGCAGAGAATGAACTAAGGCATGAGGCGTCAGCCTGTAGTTATATAGCGCCACTCAACGGTAAAAGCCAGCAAACGCACAAAGCCAAACGGTACCGCCGAGCGCGGTGACGGTAGGACCTACATTCCGATTGATTAACCACTGTATCTCTAAAATTCTGGAAAAGGTAGTATCACAGCAGCTATGTTCATATCTACATAGGAATAGCATACATGAACTGTATCAGTCAGGATTTAGGCCTCATCACAGCACAGAGACAGCACTCGTTAAAGTAGTAAATGACCTCCTAGTGGCCTCTGATCAGGGTTGTGTAACTATACTTGTGTTACTCGACCTCAGTGCAGCTTTTGACACTATTGATCATAGTATTATCCTTCACAGATTAGAAAATGTAGTACGGCCCTCTTATGGCTCAGATCCTATTTGACTGATCGTTATCAGTTTGTAGATTTAGATGGTGACCATTCATCATGTTCTCAAGTTGAGTTTGGTGTTCCACGGGGTTTTGTTTTAGGCCCACTGCTTTTTTCCCTTTACATGCTTCCTCTAGGCAACATAATTCGTAAACATGGTATTAGTTTTCATTGTTATGCTGATGACACACAAGTATACGTTTCAGCAAAACCAGATGAAAAAACCAGCTTACTACAGTTGAGCAATGTGTGCAGGACATAAGAGATTGGATGTTAATTAATTTCCTTCTGCTTAATCCTGATAAGACAGAAGTTCTAGTCATAGGACCACAAGCAGCTAGAAGTAAGATTTCTGATCACACTGTGATTTTAAATGGCCTTTCTGTTCCATCAAGGGCAACAGTAAAAGACCTCGGTGTGATTATAGATTTAAGCCTTTCATTTGCAAATGTAGATAATATTACCAGGATAGCATTCCTTCACCTCAAAAATATTGCCAAGATAAGAAATATATTGTCACCAAATGATGCAGAAAAACTAGTTCATGCTTTTATCACGTCTAGGTTGGATTATTGTAACGCCTTACTGTCTGGTTGTTCAATAAGGTGCTTAAACAAGCTTCAATTAGTCCAGAATGCAGCAGCGAGAGTCCTCACTTGAACCAGAAGATATGAGCACATCACCCCTATCTTATCTACATTGCATTGGCTTCCTGTGAAATTTCGCATCGATTTTAAAATACTATTCTTGACGTATAAAGCATTAAATGGTCTCGCGCCGCAGTGTCTGAGTGAACTGCTAGTGTCTTACAATCCGCCACGCCTACTTCGATCAAAGGATGAAACAAAGAGTCTTTTATTAAACAACCAAAACATGAACGAAGGAAGTTGGCTTGAACTTGGAGCATACTAACAACTGAACTCAATACACATACAGACTAGGGATTACACAAACTAACAATACAGACAGGGGATACAAACCAGACAGGACAAGACACACTAAACTGCCTAGCGGACTAAACACAAGGGACAATACATGTAAGGGACTAAACATGTAAGAACTAAACATGCAAAGGGGATTACTCACACATGAGGATAAACACAAAAGGCTAATTCTCCTAGAGGCTAATCCTGCTAGGACAGAGACAAAGAGACATAGTAAATAATGACAAATATGAACCTAAAGCTCCATAAACCAAATGCCAACTAAACAAACTAAAACAGAACAAGACAAGACCCACTTAACAACTGAAATTAACATTAATGCTTGACCAAGTTTCCCAGAACAACCAGCTATTTATAACAAGACTAATTAGCTACCTCGTTCAGGTGAGCACCTGCATCACCTGACCAAGGTGCCTTCTGGG
Source organism: Clarias gariepinus (assembly GCF_024256425.1). NCBI lineage: Eukaryota > Metazoa > Chordata > Actinopteri > Siluriformes > Clariidae > Clarias > Clarias gariepinus. The sequence continues at coordinate 29,637,139 of NC_071113.1, forward strand.
AAACTGAGTCTACCAACAAAAACTACAAACTAAACACAGTGCCCTCTAGTGGGCAACCCTTACAATGTTTTTAAAAATATTAAAAGATGGAAGTGATTCTAAATTTAAGATGTTTTGAAGTTCCAGACATGCATAATAGGAAAAAGATGTGTTTTTTTTTTTTTTACCAAGTTCTGTTCTTAATGAAGGAGTGACTAATAATATCTTATTTGATGACCTTGTACTGTAAACACTCCTATGATATGTAAGCAGATTTGAAATATATTGAGATAATTTACCCATTAGTCCTTTTGCAATTAATATTAATAAATTACATTTCCTTTTGAAGGAGAGAGAGGACCATTGTACCATTTCATACAAGATGCAGTGGTGAGTCCTAGCAGCTGCACCTGTAATGAAATGCAAGGCTGAGTGATAAACATCTACAGTAGCTTTTTAAGTAAAAAGCAAGAGGAGTGCATATACACTAAGTTCTGGGGGAACTTTCTAACTTCATGATGGTTCCTGATTTTTATTTCTTTCTACATTGTAAAGGAATGCTGAAGGCGTCCAAAAAATGCATTAATCTCCTTCGAACAGTTGATGGTGAGAATTGGTCATTTTTCAGGCTGATAACTCTAAATGAACTTCTCGTCTGCGGCAGAGGTAGGTTTTGGTCTCGCCCTCCTGGGACGGCCTTCATGAGAGCCAGTTTCATTATGGTGCTTGACGGATTTTGCCAATGCACTTGACAATACTGTTCTTGCAAGAACTATTACAGAAAGGCCGACCTCTGTGTCTTAAAATAACAACTAACTGTTGTGTTTGTTGTTATGTAATTACCTAATCCCATATGTGTTATTTTATCGTTTTGAAATCCCCAGTATAGTTGTAGATTGTAGAAAATAAATTACTAAACAAAAACAAAAAAATTTGCAAGTGACCCCAAACTTTTGAACGGTAGTGTAAATGATGTCACCGTAGTCTAATACTGATAAAAATGTACTTTCTACCAATCTTTTTCTTGCTAAATATGAAAAACACTTTCTTAGTCTAAAATAAAAACCTAATTTGGGTTGAGTTTTTTCAGTAGGCTTTTAATATGAACCCCAAATGATAATTTATTATTCAGCCAAATACCTAGATATTTGTAGGAGGTTACACGTTCTATTGGACGTTAAAATTGTGTTATCAGAAGGAGAATGAAAGCGTGTGAAGACCATGAATTTCGTTTTTTTAGCATTTAAAACCAACTTTAATCCTGCAAGGGATTTTTGTACCTGATTAAAAGCAGACTGTAGGTAGCCCACTGCCTCTTGCAAAGATGATGCAGATGTGTACAATATTGTGTCATCAGCATAAAGATGGACTTTTGTTGGACTTAGATCCATACCTATAATATTTATATAAACAGAAAATAAAACATATAATACATTTAAGCTATAGAAGTAATGCTGATTTACTGACTGAGTCTTTCCTGCTTTCACTTCTTAATTAACTCAGTGATGATGATCTTGCCCACTGCTGTGTTATTAGTACTGTTGAGAGTTCATTGTTGAGAGCAAAGAGTTTATTTTCTTGCTTTTACACCAAATCCACAAGTCTTTAGTTTAATTCAGAAAAGAAATGTAAAAAGGTTGAGTGTAATTACAGAGTGTATGTTTATGTCTTCAAATACAGAAAATGTATTGAGGTCTGCTGCAGAGAACAATATCGCCATCTAGTGGTGGAAACCTGAACCTCTGTAAAGTGTACAGTTTAAATTTTCTCTCATCTGAACCACCTCTTCAGATAAGACGCTTGAAATTAGCTCTTCAGTAATCCGAACTCATAAGTAATCCAATCGCATCGTAATCCAATATTTTACCAACAATATTTGCATCTGTATGCAACCAGAGGAAATTACATTGGACCTTTCGGAATACGCACAAGTTCACATGAAACTTTGGGCATAAATCTTGACATCTTAAATCTTGACACACTTCTGTCCATTCTCTCCTTAGAGCTTGGAAAAGCTATACATCAACTTGGACCGACTTATAATAAAAAGGCTAAAACTCACCCGTATATGTAAATGGACAACCACGTTTCTGCAGCAGCAATAATAGACCACCAACATTACGGAATCCGTATCCCAGACCAACATTCCTCCTTTATGGCAGAAGCCCAGACTCTGTTACTTGCTCTGAAACATATTGACAAGGAAAGGGATCAGAATGCCTTAGTATTTACTGACTCAAAATCCCACCTACAGGCTTTAGAATATGTGAAAACTAATACTGTTTATTATAACACACGTGTGTGTGCATTTAAGTTTTAAGTTCAAGTAGGCTTTATTGTCACTTCAACCATATACAGTTAGTACACAGTGAAACGAAACAACGTTCCTCCAGGACCAAGGTGCTACATGCAACATAAACTTACAAAATAAATTAACAGGGAAGCTTAACTAGCTAACTAAGAGGCCTAGTTAGCTGGCTAGCAGAGACAAGACAGATAGTCCTAACATAAATTACAACATAAATTAACAAAAAGTAACTAACTAACTAACTAAGGAAGACTATCTACAGGTTTTACAGACTACAGACAACATAAAGTGCACATGCAAATGTGCAAAGGAGCAACAACAAAGTGACAGTGCGACAACAACGACATATCAGAACATAAAATATGGTGTTGAGGTAGTAAACATAGCAGCAAGAATTGAGAAATTAGTGCAAAAAGTAATGAATATTGTGCAAAAAAGATAAACAGTGAAGCATTTACAGATCTGTGTGTACGATAGTTTGGTGGTGTAGGTCAGTGTGTCTGCGCTTGTGTTGATTAGTCAGTCCAGTCTCAATGTTTTGATGTATTGATGTTTTTATGTAGTTGAGTTAAGCTGAGTGATAATGTTTGTGTGTGTGTGTGTGTGTGTGTGTTTATCAGTTCAGTCCCTTTTTGTTGAGGAGACGGATGGCGTGTGGAAAAAAAGAAAAGAGTTTTACAGTCTGAATGCTTCGGTACCTTTTTCCAGATGGCAGGAGTGTGAAGTGTGTGTGAGAGGGGTGTGTCCGATCAGCCACAATGCTGGTGGCTTTGCGGATGCAGCGTGTGGTGTAGATGTCTTCAGTAGAGGGAAGAGGGACCCCGATGATCTTCTCCGCTGTCCTCACTATCCACTGTAGGGTCTTGCGGTCCGATATGGCACAATTCCCAAACCAGACAGTGATGCAGCCGCTCAGGATGCTCTCGATAGTCCCTCTATAGAAGGTGGTCAGGATCGGTGGTAGAAGCTGGGCCTTTCTCAGTCTTCTCAGAAAGAAGAGACGCTGTTGGGCTTTCTTGTGCAGGGAGCTGGTGTTGAGGGACCAGTTGAGGTCCTTCTCCAGGTGGACACCCAGGAATTTGGTGTTTTTCGACAATCTCCACAGAGGAGCCGTTAATGCTCAGCGGAGAATGGTCGCCTCGTGTCCTCCTGAAGTCAACAACCATCTCCTTTGTCTTGTCAACATTCAGAGACAGGTTGTTGTTGTTACACCAGTCCGTTAGCCTCTGCACTTCCTCTCTGTACGCTGACTCATCGTTCTTGCTAATGAGACCCACCACGGTCGTGTCATCAGCAAACTTAATGATGTGATTCGAACTGTGTGTTGCTACACAGTCGTGAGTCAGCAGTGTGAACAGCAGGGGACTGAGCACGCAGCCTTGTGGGGCCCCAGTGCTCAGTGTGGTGGTGCTGGAGGTGCAGTTCCCGATCCGTACTGACTGAGGCCTTCCGTTCAGAAAGTCTAGGATCCAGTTGCAGAGGGAGGTGTTCAGGCCCAACAGGCTCAGCTTCCCAATCAGTTGTTGGGGGATGATAGTGTGAAGTGTGTGTGAGAGGGGTGTGTCCGATCAGCCATGCTGAGCTGAAATCTATGTACAGCATTAGCATTAGGACACATACGTTTGAATGCTGTAAAGCAAAAGCAAGTGTCATTAGATCTTTGTCGCGTCATTGGACACTGTATGTTTCCAATCATCTTCCCTAGTATGTTTTTTGTTGTCACTTCTACTCCTTCCTCTTGCATGGTTTATCTGAATTCCTGTCTTTCTTTGGGTTTTCCATCTACATGTTCCTGTCATTTCCTTTGACTGACAAGTCTATTGCACTCTCTGTGTTATGTGTACTGTTGTGTCTGGTTCCCTCGATGTTGTTTGTACATACGAGACCTCTATTTCTTATAAATTCCTCTACTACCTCCCCATTTGTGTCTGTTTCTCTGCTTCCCCAGAGTGTATTGTGCGCGTTAAAGTCACCACAGCATATAATGTGTTCTTCCCATTTTCCTATTATTTCTTCCAGTGTGCTGTTGTTTAATTTACATGGATTGTAGTAGTTTACTATGTAGTTATGCTGCGTTCCTCTGTCCATACTGCGACTGTTATTGTTTCATGTTCATTCTTGCTTTCCACTACTATATATTTAGTTCCTTATTCTCTTAGTATTGCTACTCCCACTCCGTTCCCTTTTTCTCTATCTTTACTAATTGTTTTCTAATTTCCTAGTATTTTGTATTTGTTTTTAGCCATGTTTCTTGTTCGCATATAATTTGTGTTTTTTCTGGTTTGTCTGCTATGAATTTTTAAGTTCTTGTCCGTTAGCTATTAAACATTCTTGATAATATCGTTATTTCAGGTTTATATATTGACTGCGCTCTCAATTCATTTATCACAGACTTTTTCCTAACTTAGTCCGTCTATCCCTAGGTGGTTCTGGCTGTGTTTACTATGGTCTTTATTTTCTCTGTTATCTTGTTTGTCTGTGCGGAGGAGTTGATTAAAAAGTTGTTTTGGTTTACAATCAGAGTGTCTTCTTTAATTTGACTACATCTAGTGTGTACCTCTCCTCTCTTTTTTCCCAGATCTTATGGTTTTTCCTTGTTTCTATTTCCTTGTTTGTAACTTTTAGTGCCTCTGCATATGTTATTCCTTGCTCTGTTCTAGTCTTCTGTACTTCCACCATTTTTTTGCTAGCTTCACATCCCCTGTATGCTGCACTGTGTTCTCCTCTGCAATTACAGCATTTGAGTTTGGGTCCTGTCTCACATTTCCATATTCGTGCTCCCCTGCACATCTCCCACACCTTTGTTTTCCGCTGCTATATGCCCATATCTTTGGCATTTGGAACATCTTAGTGGGGGATGAATGTATCCCACGAATACTCTATATGGTAATTTACTTTCCTCAAATTTCATCTTCAGTGACAGGCTATCACACCTCATTCTGTTTCTTGTGGAATCTTTTAATCTCCTTTATTTTCCCTCCTGATAGGTTTTGCTTTATCTTTCCAATTGTTACTGTTGTTGGTATCCCCGTGATCACTTCCCGGGCCCTTCTTTCTTCTATCTGCACACTTTTGACTCTTTTCCCCTTAATTTCTTAAATTTTATTCGCTTTTCCTTGTTGAGTTTGTTCTTGCATATTATTGATAGAAAACCATTTCTTAATATTTTGCCACTTTTAATATCTCCTACAGTATTAGTGTTGTTATTGTTTGTGTGATTTGTATTGGCTTCCAGTCTCTAAACGATGCTTCTTCCTGTGTTAGTTTTAGGATTACTTTATATTCTTCTTTTTGTCCTACACTTCCTGTTTTACCTTGTCCTTCACCATTTACCTCGAGTTAGATACTTCACTCATTTGTTGTTTTGGATGTTTGCATTTTACTCTTTTTCTGTTTCTTTGTACTGTTCTCTACTGTTCTTTCTTTTCTCTACTCTTCCCGCCTGCCGCCTTCAAACCACCTCGAGCAGACGTCCCCTCTCCCAGGCTACACTTCCGGTTTGAGACGTTCTTCTTCTACCCAGCATCTGAGTTACTTTTTTTTTTTTAATTGAACAAAAAATAGAACAAAATATACATTTATGATAGCATCATAAAGTTGTGTAAACGTTGATCAAAAAACAGGGCACACATTAATTACATAAGAAAATAAGTATCGAAACTATGGAGAAATAAGAAATAATAAAAAATATATAACAAAGAAAAAATAAATAATTAAAATAAAAAAAGAAATGAAAAAGGGTCTCTTTATTCTTCTCCTAATAAACCAAAATTCTCTTATTATGCCAACAAGTTTCTTGGCCTTTTTACCTTTCATATATTCCAATGATGGAACATAATTGCAAATAAAATCCTGTTAAAATCAGCATTATCCCTTAAATCAGCATTATATTGATGAGAAGGTTATTATTCTTATCATCCAGTAGTATTCCAAATATAATGTTTTCTTTCAAAAGCGGGCAGTTATTGTATCTTTGGCTCCAACCAATAAGACATGTTTTCCCAAAAGATAGCAGAGAACTCACAAGAAAAGGAAAGGTGATCAGTAGTCTCAATGTCAATTTTACAGAAAGTACAAGCATTTGTTCAAAATTAAACCGTTGTCTTAAAAACTCAGATGATGGATAAATACTATTAAATATTTTGAAATGGGTTTCCTTTGCTTTAGGAGCCACTGGAAACACAATATATTGTGTTCGTAGTATTTTAACGGGTGGGTTATCATAAGTTTGTAAAATATTGTTATAATAAAACAATGTTGGATATATTATAAATTTTAAAAAGAGCGGATGATTTTGTTGGAAAGCGTTGCTTTAAGGTTATTACCAGGGGCGTTTCTAGGATTTTTAGTTAAGGGGGGCTCAGCCCCTATAGATGTTTAACACATATTTGGCTTGTTCAGAATCAGCCCTCAAATGAGTCTTCTCGATCACACACTCTTTTTACCGTATAAACCTTTTTCTATGTACAGGTACAATCAGAAAAATGTAACCAGACAACAGCATATAACTTTAAACTTACATTGATTAGCAATATAAACAACACACCTATGAGGCTGGACAATTAAATAAACTGTGTGGGTGCCAATAATGTTAAACATTTATCTGTTAATTCTTTGACAATTGAAGGTTTTTAAAGTCACATGGGAGAACTGTAGGTCTCCAAATGAGCAGCTGGTAAGAATAGTACATCTTTTTTTTCATGTGACTTGAAAAACCTTCCATCTACAGTTAAATATAAATATAAAAACTTTGATAATCATGGTATCTACAGTAGTTTAATTTAGTGTTTTAGCTACATAAATAAGACAGAAGGTTCTCTATTCAAACCCTTAAAATTTCATAGCTACTAGGCTATTTATTCAAATTCATTAATATAGACAAACATTGTTTTAATGTAATTACACAAAGCATCTTTTTAATATCATTCTTTTTTGTTACTATTAATTTAAAAAAAAGTAACTTTTTCTAAATCAAAGTGACAAAAACCCTATTCTAAGGCTAATAAATGTATTTTTACGATTTGGGACATTATTTAATACAATACAACATTTATTACAAAAAAAAAGAATTTTTCTATCTCTAACTCACTGCTATGCCGTTAAAGCGAGTGAACTGAATGCTGTGTCACTATTTTTCAATAATTTATGTACATAACTCTATGGTAGTTAATGCCATATGCACTGTGCAATGTTTTATATAGACAGTTAGATTTTTCAATTAAAACAGCGACGGCATGATGGTTTTATAAAGTAGACTATAGGTTCATATAATATGTATTAAGGGCTTTATTTTCACTAGAGGAAACAGCTGGTGTGATGAGGGCAAGAACAGTGAAGATTTAACTGATTAATCCCTCATGACATTTTGTAAACTCTATTTATGAGAAAGGACTGCACTGATGCAGATATAACAATGTATCGAAAACCACACACCACTGCCTTAATCCTCGCTCTGTGATGGCGAATTGAAAACCCGCTGAAAGACGGGGAGGAGCTGAAGTCTGCCGCCGCCGCTTTCATATCAAATTTTAAGGGGACGATGGGCGATCACCAATTTGTGTGAAGTTTATGGAGAATTTTTAGGCGGGCTGAGTACAAATGTTAGGAGGGCTAAAGCCCCCTTAAAAATGGCCCAGCGACGCCCATGGTTATTACCATTAAAAAAAAAAAGAAGTGATGGGAGATCACATGAACCTATGAGGCGCCGTATAGGGCTTAAATCAAACTTCACTCATGCACACACATATGAAACACTTGCATACACATATATGAAACACTCACACATACATATATATTTATATATATATATATATATATATATATATGTATGTGTGAGTGTTTCATATGTGTGTCCATGAGTGAAGTTTGTTTTAAGCCCTATACGGCGCCTCATATGAACCATCTGAAATGTCGGTAAAGCTGTTTTGTACAAGGTTTATACAGTTAAAGCATCTGAGTTACCTGTAAGCAGCCCGTAAACAGGCCAGTCACAGGTGGAGCTGGTTACAACTAATTACAGAGAGACAGCTCTCTGTCTCCCTCTGGTGGCGGTCAGCGGTCATGGCAGACTGTCCCTTACATCAACAACCTGGTAACAGGATCAGGAGCACCCAAGACTCGCCCACTTTCTCTGTTTCGGCCTTTCATTTTTTCAGTTTTTGGCCTGCAGGAGCACGCGCTGCACACATCGTATCTCCTGTGTTTGGGAACTTAATTCATTAACAGCTGTAAAATCCTACTGGGTGAATATCTTTTAAGAAGCTGGATGGGAAGATGCTGAGGGAGTGTGTAAAACCTTCATCAGAGTGGTGCAATAATTAAAATATATATGGTGTTTTTTTTTTTTTTTTTATGTCTCTGATGTTAATTAGCTATTAGTATAAGACCAGTATTAGGATTAATATTATAAAATAGGTGATGATTAAAAAAAGAAAAACCTTTTTTAACAAATTTTTGAACAGAATATTAATAAAATGTTGCATGACGCTTCTGCCCATCTTCCTGTAATGTTCAATGACTATCACATGATATGGCCTCAGAATACTCATGTACATTATGGATTACAATCTCTACTGTACAATGCAGAATTTAAATGAAATTGTAGTGTGTGTGTGTGTGTGTGCAGGGAAAAAAACCTCTGTTTATTTTCCTGTCACTTTTGACACACTTGTGGTGTCTGACTTTGTAGGAATATTGGGTATTTACTATTAATCCAGGAAGTATTTCCAGACACTGAGCTTAGGACACACACACACACACACAAACACAAACACCCACACACATATTGTACTGTATAATACTGTATTAGTGAACATTTGATTTTAATCTGATGAAAAAAATTCTTATAGTGATTTAGAAATAAACTTGTAGATGAATATTAATGATTTTTTTTGCCCTATGTAGTAAATATATAAAATGTATTGTCCCCAATTCATCTTATTTGTCTCCTTATTCTAGTCACTAGTTTGCACAGCATTAAAATTGGTAAAATCACTCACATTACAAAATGCTACTGAATGAACCAAAGATCATTTATAACAATGTAAACATAGTAAAGGGTTCATATTAAATATACATATTAATAGCAGTTGTGGAAGGATCTGCAAGGGCGTAAGAGGGCTCAAAATACACCAGAGCAAGTCCGCATGTGGACGAGGACGGATGCATGCACACCGCTCAGACGAACTGTCTGGTGAGACGCAGGAGAACCCTAGGCAGGAAGCACACCATAGTCCTAGAGATCTCTCAGTGCCGGCAATTCCCCAAGATCACACAAGGAAAACCTCCAACGCCATTCCAGAAAGCCAACCCCAGCCAACGAAGGAAAGAATCAAGTGGCCTAAAATGAGTGATGGGAAGGAGTGGTCCACGTTAGATGAAGATCTGGACAAAGTCCTTGGAGCGGTTCAGGCAGGATCAGCGGAAAGGAAGGTGGATTTACTAACAGCCATCACCTACAATGTGGCAAAGGAACGGTTTGGAGCAGTACCAAGGAGAGAGAATAAAGCAGAACCAGAAAAGCAGGACAACAGAAGAGAAAGAAAGATCAAACAACTTAGGAAGGAGATCAAAACCCTGAGGAAGCAATTCAAACTAGCAAGCACAGAGGAAAAGGAAGGAATAAAAGAGCTGACAGCTAGCCTCCGCGAGCAGCTCATCAGGACAAGAAGAGCAGAAGGGTTTAAACAGAGGCGGAAGAAGCAGGAAGCTGCACGTGCCCAGTTTATGAAGGACCCCTACCGCTTCACTAAATCACTTCTGGGGGAGGCGAGGTCTGGGACTCTAACAAGTTCCAAAGAGGAGGTGGAGCAGTCTGTTGAGGAGGCTTTCAGTGATCCTACAAAAGATGATGCCCTGGAAAGGAATCAATGGCTGATTAACATCGATCCACCTACCACATCCCTCAGCACAGAGTGTCCATCATGGAGAGAGGTCCAAGAGGTAGTCAAGCACGCAAGATCATCTTCTGCTCCAGGTCCCAGCGGTATACCATATAAAGTATACAAAAAATGCCCTAAGCTTCTACGAAGGCTGTGGAAGCTCATGCGGGTGATTTGGTCCAGGGGAACCATTCCAACAAGCTGGAGAAGGGCAGAAGGGTGCTTTGTGCCCAAAGAACAGGGATCCACAGAGATCAGCCAGTTCCGAACTGTTTCCCTACTTAGTGTGGAGGGAAAGATTTTCTTTGCTGTACTTGCGAAGAGAATGAGTGCTTACATGAACCAGAATGGATATATTAACACCTCTATCCAGAAGGGCGGTGTTGGAGGTTTCTCCGGGTGTTTGGAGCATACAGGGGTCCTCAGCCAACTCATCCAAGAAGCGAAGGAAAAGAAAGGCAGCCTAACAGTTGTCTGGCTTGACTTTGCAAATGCATATGGATATATTTCCCCATAACTTGATCCAAGTAGCTCTGGACTACTACCACATCCCGCATAATATCCAGGGCATGATCACAAGTTACCTGAGAGACATCAAGCTACGATTCCAGTCTGCCAAGTTTACAACAAAGTGGCAGCCAGTGGAGAAGGGGATAGTGACAGGATGCACAATCTCTCCTATCTTGTTCATCATGGGAATGAACCTGATCATCTCTGCAGCAAGTACAAAGTCAAAAGGGCCGAAGACCATAGCAGGATGTCAACAGCCAGTAATCAGGGCATTCATGAATGATCTTACTGTGATAACACCAACTCACGTGCAGGCAAGATGGGTCCTGGCAGAACTGGATCGCATGGCCACTTGGGCAAAGATGGTCTTTAAGCCCAAGAAATCAAGGAGCCTGGTGATCCAAAAGGGTAAAACAACTGAAAGGTTCAAGCTACTTATACAAGAGGAAGTGATACCGAACATCCAGGGGAATCCGATTAGATGCCTTGGAAAGTGGTATGATGATTCCCTGTCAGACAAGAACAGCATCTCCAACACTGGAAAACAAGTTGAAGAATGGCTGAAGAAGATTGATAAGTCTGGCCTGCCGGGAAAATACAAGTGCTGGATCTACCGACATGGCCTGCTTCCGAGACTCATGTGGCTTCTCACTGTTTATGAGGTGCTCTTATCAACTGTTGAAGGAATGGAGAGGAAGTTCAACAAGCACCTTAGAAAATGGTTGAGAATACCCCCAAGCTTTACATCCTTGGGGCTTTACATTAGGTCAGGCCAGCTCCAGCTTCCCCTGTCATCAGTGGTGGAGGAGTTTAAAGTCGCCAAGTGCAGACTGTCCCTGACATATAGGGACTCTCGAGACCAACTCACCAGGGAAGCAGGAGTCAGAACAAAATCTGGCCGTAAGTGGGCCGCCAGCACTGCAATTGACCTGGCAGAATGTTCTCTTAGGAACAAAGAAATTATTGGAAACCCTTGTACTGGAAGACAGGGTCTAGGAACAGCCCATTTCCAGCAGTGGTCAAAGTCCAGCCCGAGGGAGAAGAGAACTATGATTCTGGATGAAGTCCGAAACCTTGAGGAAGAAGGGAGAAGAGCAAAATCAATCGAGCTCGTAACTCAAGGCGTATGGACGAGGTGAAACCTCCCTAAGAGAACACTCACATGGAGCGAACTGTGGCGGCTGGAGCGCTTCCGTATATCCTTTCTACTCAGAGCAGTGTATGACACCTTACCAACCCCAGTTAATTTGCACAGGTGGGGGAGGAGGGAGGACCCAATGTGCAGGTTATGTGGTGGGAAAGGAACAATGGCGCACATTCTGTCTGGGTGTAAGATCGCATTGACACAGGGAAGGTACAGGTGGCGCCATGATAAGGTGTTGGCAGTGCTCGCGGACATCTTGAAGAAGGAAAGGGGGAAGAGACAACCAGCCAAAGCAAGACCACTGCTAAGTGCCATCGCCTTTGTGAAAGAGGGCCAAAGACCTGTCGTCCACAGCCAAGCCAGACAGAATCTCCTGCAGTCAGCCCAGGGATGGGAAATGGAGGTTGACCTCGGGAGGAGACTCCACTTCCCTGAGGCGGTACTATCCACAACTCTAAGGCCCGATATCATTGTGGTCTTTAGAGGGAAAGAGGATCATCCTGGTGGAGCTGACGGTACCGTGGGAGGAGGGCTGTGAGGAAGCTGCAGAGAGAAAAATGGGCAAATACCAGCAACTCGCCCAAGACTGCCGGGACAAGGGGTGGACAACATGGCTGATGACTGCGGAAGTCGGTTGTCGAGGATTCCCAGCTCAATCTGTGTGGAATCTGGTGACAAAGGTTGGACTGAGAGGCCACTTGAGGAAAGCAGTCGTTCGTAGGCTGGGAGAAGCGGCAGAGAGAGCCTCCTGTTGGCTCTGGCACAAGAGAGAGGACATAAGCTGGAAGCCTGGTGGAGAGGGGCAGTGACTTGGCCAGTCACTGCTGACCCGCCAACCGGAGGGTGCTGTGGTTAAGGGTCGAAACACCCAGTGAAGGCTGGAGACCACCTGACGACCTCTCTTCCAGGCCAAGGCTTCATCCATTAGAAATGGGTGTATATTAGCATCGTAGATGTATTATATAACTGAACATATTTAACAAGAATTCATCCTTTTGTTTTGTGTGAAATTGTTAATAATAATATGTAACCGGTCTACACACACCCATGAGGTGTAAGGTTTCTTGACTCTTAACTAGGCTGGGTAATGTCCTGGTGACTTTTAAAATTTAAATAAATAAATAAATAAATAAATAAAGGACAAAAGTCATTAGATGCCAAATTTAGGGGAAAAAAGAGGAAGGAAAAGGACAAAAGAGCAAAAGACGAAAAGTATGAAGCTGTCATCACATTCTGTTTGTAATAAAATCGGCTACTACTGTATAAGACATACTACAAAACATTTTGGTGACACCATACACACCTCCACTGTTCTTCTGGATGTTTTTTTTTTATGACAGTTAAAAGTTTCGACGTAAGCTTAAACAATGATGAGGCTTTTGGAACAAGAACAAGTTGTGTAGAGAATTTTTTTTTAAAAGTATTCATTTATCTTTCAGGCAGAAGTTACTCTTTATTGAGATCTCACTTGTACTCCCACTGTAGTCATCCAAGTCTGAGTAAAGCTCAGCACGGGAGAATTTATACCTTTTAAGAGGAAGGGATATAATGAGGTGGGGACAATCTACACAAAGCATACAAATGTAGTACAGGAATCAGCCTGGTAACAGAAGTTCCCCAGCCCTGATCTCATCAGCATAACAGTGCCTTTCAAATACATAGGTGCTAATCTAATCAGCCTGACAGTATCACCCAGACCTTTACATCATCATAGAGACAAAGGCACAGCCTGGCCTTGAGATTAGTCTCTCTTGTGCCTTCTTACTGGACTTTCGATTTTGGATTATCCCTGCTGGTTTTAATCAACGTAATCTTTGAATTGTGTTAAATTTATTAACTGCGCTTACGTTTTCTAAATCTGGGTTTCTAATACTCAGTATTCCCCAAAAATGGGGTTATTTACAAATTGTTTAATGATCTGAAACGTTTGTGTGATTCAAAAGTGACATATATGCAAAAAAAGAAAAAGAAATCGGTGCTTTATTTATTATTACCATCTTATTAATTCAACAAAACTGAAACTTACTTAAAATCAGCATCAGTAGAAAATCTTTTATCAGACAGTAACTAATACTTCACTAATATTATGCAGTATAATGTGTGTGTGTGTATAATCCAATAACTGAGTGTACACACTGCAACAACTCTAAACAATAATTCTATCTAAGAGTGCGATGATGTTTCCTACTGCACAGCGTGAGCAGAATCAGAGCCAAGTGGATCGAGGGGATCTAAAGGCTGATAGAGGACTCAGATCAAGATCAGGGGCCTTCATGTGTTCCGAAGGGCCAAAGACCATTAGCTCAGTTTTCCTTTCATTAAGAGATAAAAAATTATGGGGTAAACAAGATTTAACTTCATCTAAACAGGATAACAAGGTAGTCATGGCCAAGCCATCATTTTTCTTAAATGGTAAGTAGATTTGCGTGTCATCAGCGTAAAAGTGGAAAGATACCCCATGTTTCCTAAAAATGGAGCGCAGAGTTAGCATGTAAAATGACAATAGAGTTGGAGCCAGCACAGAGCCTTGTGGAAGACCACAGGGAAAAGAAGAGGTCGATGAGGAAAAATCTCCTATCTTAACCACATATTTTTTGTCAGATAAAAATGACTGAAACCACTTTAAGACTATGCCAGAGAGACCCACCCAAGACTCTAGTCTGTTTAGTAATATCGAGTGATCGATAGTGTCGAAGGCAGCTGATGTATCTAAAAGAACCAGGACCACAGAATCCCCCGTATCACTGGCTAAAAAGATGTCGTTTAACACTCTCAAGAAAGCTGATTCAGTACTGTGGGCCGCCTTAAAACCAGATTGAAAATGCTCAAACAAACTGTTTAAAGCAATAAAAGAGTAAAGTTCAAGAAACACAATCTTTTCGAAGACCTTAGACACAAATGGTAGAACAGAGATAATAATTTTTTAGAACAGATGGATCGAGTGAAGGTAAGAACTTCAGTAAGAACTTCACCCACTCAGTGTTGGGTTTGTGTGTGTGTGCATACTGAGCTCACTGGGAGGGCCCTTGGGTAAATATACATGAACTGCAATTTAAAAAAAATATTTACATACAATATATACATACTTGTAAATTTTTATTAATTTATTGATTATTTCTTTGTTTATAGTTTATAATATACTGATCAGCTATTACATTATGACCACTGACAGGTCACATGTATAACATAGATTATCTATCTATTATAATAATACCTAGAAGTGGGTGGAATATATTGTAGCGTTTTTACGCCGGAAGGACTGCTGGAGAGACGAGTGAGCTTATTTGCTGCCCAATGCAATGGCTGGGAGTACTTTATTTAAGCACACAGCATGTAAGGCATGAGCAGCACCTTCACTCAGGAGCCTACATCCAATTCAGCGTTAGCTTGAACTGGAGCACATTTCACACGTCACACCCCCACACACACAAACAGGGCCGAAGCCACTAACCAGAACACCTTTCCCCAACATGGTGAACACACACCGACATCCCCGCAAGGCATGCTGGTCGTCAGCCGCCGCCCCGCCCACGCCACAATATATTAGGCAGCAAATGCCATTGTGTAACATTGTGGCGATCTTAGTATATCTTACACCATAAGCGTATTTAATGTATGGTAAGTGTATTTTTTTTTTGTTCACCTCTGGCAGTTTTGGTACAAGCAGTATTTTGTTGTGTGGCACTGGTTTCATTGCGGCAAGATTTAAGTACAATAAACTTCCTGTTCATGGAATAAAATTCAGAGACATTTATGCTCAGTTACATGGTTTTCCTGCTCCCGCCATATCATTGACATGTCAAACGGCATGGATGAATGTACACCCTTCACCCAAGCTCGCAGACTGGTAGTGTAATATACATAACATATGAGGGGCCATTACTCATAATGCATGTTTTCTTTGCGAGTGCTGTTATTTTTTTTACTTTAAGTTACACAAGAAATTATGAAGGAAATTAAAAAACTTGTAAACCAATTGTTCATTTTCAATTTAAATATTAAAAATATCAGTTAATGGACTTAAAAAAAATAATAATAATAATAATTTGCTAAACACTGACAGCTGTACACGTGCTGTTGTTCTGGTTATCAGCACGGTTATGATGCGGTTGTAAGTACAAGGGTGCAGTTTGATCTAGAGTGTGATATAATATATATATATATATATATATATATACAGTGGTGTGAAAAACTATTTGCCCCCTTCCTGATTTCTTATTCTTTTGCATGTTTGTCACACAAAATGTTTCTGATCATCAAACACATTTAACTATTAGTCAAAGATAACACAAGTAAACACAAAATGCAGTTTTTAAATGATGGTTTTTATTATTTAGGGAGAAAAAAAATCCAAACTTACATGGCCCTGTGTGAAAAAGTAATTGCCCCCGGAACCTAATAACTGATTGGGCCACCCTTAGCAGCAATAACTGCAATCAAGTGTTTGCGATAACTTGCAACGAGTCTTTTACAGAGCTCTGGAGGAATTTTGGCCCACTCATCTTTGCAGAATTGTTGTAATTCAGCTTTATTTGAGAGTTTTCTAGCATGAACCGCCTTTTTAAGGTCATGCCACAACATCTCAATAGGATTCAGGTCAGGACTTTGACTGGGCCACTCCAAAGTCTTCATTTTGTTTTTCTTCAGCCATTCAGAGGTGGATTTGCTGGTGTGTTTTGGGTCATTGTCCTGCTGCAGCACCCAAGATCGCTTCAGCTTGAGTTGACGAACAGATGGCCGGACATTCTCCTTCAGGATTTTTTGGTAGACAGTAGAATTCATGGTTCCATCTGTCACAGCAAGCCTTCCAGGTCCTGAAGCAGCAAAACAACCCCAGACCATCACACTACCACCCCCATATTTTACTGTTGGTATGGTGTTCTTTTTCTGAAATGCTGTGTTACTTTTACGCCAGATGTAACGGGACACGCACCTTCCAAAAAGTTAAACTTTTGTCTCGTCGGTCCACAAGGTATTTTCCCAAAAGTCTTGGCAATCATTGAGATGTTTTTTAGCAAAATTGAGACGAGCCTTAATGTTCTTTTTGCTTAAGTGGTTTGCGCCTTGGAAATCTGCCATGCAGGCCGTTTTTGCCCAGTCTCTTTCTTTTGGTGGAGTCGTGAACACTGACCTTAATTGAGGCAAGTGAGGCCTGCAGTTCTTTAGTTGTTGTCCTGGGGTCTTTTGTTGCCTCTCGGATGAGTTGTCTCTGCGCTCTTGGGGTAATTTTGGTCGGCTGGCCACTCCTGGGAAGGTTCACCACTGTTCCATGTTTTTGCCATTTGTGGATGATGGCTCTCACTGTGGTTCGCTGGAGTCCCAAGGCTTTGGAAATGGCTTTATAACCTTTACCAGCCTGATAGATCTAAATTACTTTTGTTCTCATTTTTTTCTGAATTTCTTTGGATCTTGGCATAATGTCTAGCTTTTGAGGTGCTTTTGGTCTACTTCTCTGTGTCAGGTAGCTCCTATTTAAGTGATTTTTTGATTTAAACAGGTGTGGCAGTAATCAGGCCTGGGGGTGACTACAGAAATTGAACTTTTAACTGTGATAAACCACAGTTAAGTTATTTTTTAACAAGGGGGGCAGATACTATTTCACACAGGGCCATGTAGATTTGGAGTTTTTTTTCTCCCTTAATAACATAATCTTCATTTAAAAACTGCATTTTGTGTTCAATTATGTTATCTTTGACTAATAGTTAACGGTTTTTGATGAGCAGAAACATTTAAGTGTGACAAAAATGCAAAAGAATAAGAAATCAGGAAGGGGGCAAATAGTTTTTCACACCACTGTATATATTATTTGACGGTTCCACAGACACCATTTATTATTTACAGATTATATGTTTGTCTATTTACCCAGTTGTTTTGCTCCACCAACACATGTCCTTTTGCATGTAGTCGGGACAGTTACAGAGAGACAGTTGGTGTAATTAACAGGGCTGAAAGTGTTTTTTGAAGCCAAAAGGTGAGGAGAATAATCCATGGAGGTGGTGGACAGTCCTGAGAAACTTACAAAATTTACTTTATATTTCCACTTATTTTGCTTTAGAATATCAGCTCTAATAACATCCGGGTTCCTGGGTAAATAAAAAATAACATTAAATAATAGTGTGCTATGTAGGGTGTACAATCGCTAATTCCACTCACTAAATAGTGCCCATGATCAGGAGTTAGAGAGGGGTTTGGAATTCAGCCATGTGTCTAAAGCTAGTTAGCTTTCTAGTCTGTTTTAGGCATAAATAAAACAAAATAAAATTTATTGGAAATGACTTAGAAGCAATTATTATGTCTTCTAATTAATAATTAAAAGCAACAGTTAGGTGTTGTGTAAGATGACTGTAACAGTTTTGAGACATAGAGAGAAAACACTGAAACCAGATTTACATTTATGAACTTTTATTTATTTATTTTATTAAATTGTGGAGGCAGGAGCGCAAATTCTCAGCCGCAATCACTCGTATCTGGGGAGACAGGAGAAGCACATGAGTAAAGGTTCAGGTAATATCTAATCACCAGTTGCCGTAGGCATGATCTTTTTATAGGCCGCTGGCGACGAAAGCTTGGTGTTGTGTGCCCTGTTATATGTGGCTTGGTGTGTCGTGACAATTTCTCTACACAGGTGTTATCGCTCAGGACAGTGAATTATTCTGATAAGCCGATCTGTGCAGTGAGAGGATTCCACATCTCTATTCCCTGTGGTTATTAAAGGTGTACATTAAAGGTATACATACTCTCCCCATATGTTAATGACAGCTCATCAAACACCAAGTCAGACTTTGACAAAGGGGACAAATCAAACTGCACTTTGTTAATCCACAATGTACAGTTCAGGTATTCTGAAAAGTACAGATTCAGATTTATAACTAATGAGAGCGGTGGTAGCTGGTGACTCTACAAACTGCAGATTTTAAGGTCCAAAATATTAATTATCTGCGTAATTACTTTTGAAAAACTACAGGAATGAACAGAGGTGAAAAGAGTAATAGCATTTTGTACTCAAGTAAAAGTACGGTTACTTCAGTGAAATGTTTCTGAAGTACAAGTAAAAATCTACTCAGGAAAAAGGGAAAAAGTAGCTAATTGAAAATATACTCAGAGTTCCTTTTTGGGAGCGGGGTGAGATGGAGGATTCTAGTGTAGTTCAAAAAAGACACGTGGATATAAATCTTAAACTAGTTTAATTGATGGAACACCTTTGCATGATAAGGCTGTTGCCTTTCTTGTGCTTGAAATCAAAGTGGCTTAAATATGGCCAGGGCTTTGCTTCATAATAATTTGATGGCATTTCGCTTTCAGCTGGGTCTAAATCACTGGCATCTGTTTTGTCTGTCTCCACCGTTCCTGTGAATTTAGCGAGTTTGTTCTTCACGCCCATCAATTAATTAATGCAGTGGTTTCTGGGGTGCAATTTTTTTCTTTCCCCTGCATTATTTTTTTATTATTTAGCATTTTCCTTCATTGATTTTTCATTCAGTAGCGAATATGATCTAAAATGAGGCAAAGTATAATACTTGAAACAAAACATACTTGAGTAGAATTTCAGATTGTAAAAACTTTAAAAAGGATAAGTTCACGAAAAATCTACGCAATTACAGTAACGCGAGAAAATGTAATTTGTTACTTTTCACCTTTGGGAATGCAATAAAGAACATTGCAGTCATGTTCTCTACACGCAATGTAAAAGTGAATTTTAGTTGAGCTCTAATTTAATAAATTAGGTGTTTAATCTCCTCTAAAAAGATTCCTCTCCCACACTCCTACAGCCTTTTACATTTGTTTTTCTTCACAGAGGCCGTTGTTGCAGTACGTTGTCACAATGTTATAATAAAGAGTACACGCACATGGATGTTGACTATACGAATGACTCACGCGCACTGATTAAATGTTGTGTTGGTTATTTGTGGTCTGACTGGGACAACAGTAGACTACTCAGCTGCAGCTTCAGGAAATGTCCAGTAGGTGGCACTATGATACTACAACTTGATAAATGATGATCTGCATTCACCATCGTACAAATTATAATTTAAGAAATGGAGTCAGCATAGAATTTTATAATAGGTGAAAAATGTCACTACAGGGCTGCTGTTGTAGAAAATTAAACAACTTTTGACCATCACCATGTGATATTACATAAAATAATAATAATAATAATAATAATAATAATAACTCAGAGTTATCTTATGAAACAGAACAGAGAGACTTTTTTGTGAGTATCTGTGTAAATTGATGAGTGGAGAGGTGTTTGGTGTTCTGCTATTTCAGAATTACCTCTCTGCGGACGTTGCCTAATGTGCAGGTAGAACCTGTGGAACAGATGATTAAAGTTAAGGTGATTTAACCGAAGTCTTTATTTAATATGTATGAAAATTAACCTGTTTTAACATCAACTCTCATGACTTTATCATGGTGTGTTAATGTTTACGGGATGTAACTGTGAGTGAGCTTTTACTATAAGAATGAAAAAATAAAACGAGTTCATTAATATAAACCTGTGATTTGCAGATGTACAACTACTACAGAGCTGCTGGTGCAAAAAATTATTCAACACCTTCTGACCATCACCATGTGATATTACATAAAATAATAATAATAATAATAATAATAACTCAGAGTTATCTTATGAAACAAACAGAGAGACTTTTTTGTCAGTATCTGTGTAAAGTGATGAGTGGAGAGGTGTTTGGTGTCCTGATCTTTCAGAATTACCCATGAAGTCCACCGGTTCCAGAGCCAGATCAAAAATTCTTCGAATTCTGCCTGTGGAACATATGAATAAAGTTTATTTAATTTAGCCTTTATTTAATGTATATAAAAAATTAACTTGTGAATAAAAATAAACAAAGTGAATGTGATAATGACAGATCTTCCTCACTTTGTACATAATGGTTTGAGGGAAATCTTATGAACTGATCCAGACATATTAGACTTTTTTCTTGCCTTTTTAATTCATTAAAAAATCATTATTATTTGTGATGTATGTATCAGTATTGTGCTAGAGTTTTACAAACGCTGCATCCTTAGACTACCCACAGTTTTGTATTCCTCTCATCCTGCAGAAATTTGCCAGTAATTACAGTTTTTTCTTTATTAATTATTGATTTTAGTTTAAAGTTAGAGTTAATGATGTTTTTAAAAAGCCCACAGGACAATTTAGTTCCTGTTCTCATATATAGTAACTATAAACAGTATCATGTTTATAGTTACTAACATGGCTGTCCTGAAGACTCCTCCCATAAACATTACATAAATGTCTCCTTACAGAAAAAAAAGATCAACAACTTATTGACTGCACACGCATGTTAATCTGTTTACGTGATGTAACGTGATGTAAGTTAGCTCTTACTATAAGAATAAAAAAAAAGGTCATTAATATAAACCTATGATTTGCAGATGTACAACTACTACAGAGCTGCTGAAAATGGTGCAGAAAATTCAACACCTTCTGACCATCACCATGTGATATTTACATTTAGGCATTTGGCAGCACTCTTTTCCAGAGCGACTTACATTTTTATCTCATTACACATCTAAGCAGTTGAGGGTTAATGGCCTTGCTCAAGGGCCCAACAGTGGCAACTTGGCGGTTGTGGGGTTTGAACCTGGGATCTTCCGAACCGTAGTCCAATGCCTTAACCACTGAGCTACCCCTGTGATATTACATATTATAATAATAATAATAATGGCTCAGAGTGATCTTATAAAACAGAACAGAGAGACTTTTTGTCAGTATCTGTGTAAAGTGATGAGTGGAGAGGTGTTTGGTGTCCTTATGTTTCAGGATTACAGTTAAACTTACATTGTACATCACATTCCACGCTTGATTCCTTTCTACCCCCTGTGGAAAAAATAGTCAAATTAATGTGATTTAGCAGAAATCTTTATTTTATGTGTATAAAAATGAACCTGTAACATCAACTCTGATGACTTTATCATGGTGTGAATGTGATAATGACAGATCTTTCTCACTTTGTACATAATACTTTGAGGGAAATCTAATACTTACAGAATATTTCATAACAATAGAGAACATATGATTTATGACATGTGTATCGTATTAGGTCAGAATTTCACAATCAGTGCATTTAGACTAATCAAAGGTTTTTAATCCTCTAATACCACCTGCTACTACAGGCTACTGGTGTAGAAAATGAATCATCACCTTTTGACCACTGTGATCTCACACAGGATAATAATAATAATAATAATAATAACTCAGTGTGATCTTATAAAGTATCTCTTTAAAGTGATGAGTGGAGAGGTGTTTAGTGTTTTGCTGTTTTAGAATTACCGTCAATCTTCCCCACGCCACCAGGTTGTCCAGGTTTATTTCTCTTGATGGCTGTGGAACAGATGATTAAAATTAATGTGATTTAGCTAAAGTCTTTATTTAATGTGTATAAAAATTAACCCGTAACATCAACTCTGATGACTTTATCATGGTGTGAATGTGATAATGACAGATCTTCCTCACTTTGTACATAATGGTTTGAGGGAAATCTCCAAAAGTTTAAAATCTTATGAACTAATCCAGACATATTAGACTTTTTTGCCCTTTTTAGAGTTTCACAAACGCTGCATCTAGGGCTGCAACTTCCGATTATTTTGATAATAGATTAGTTGGGCGATTATGTTTTTCCGATTAATCGATTAATCGGATAAAACCTAACCACTTCTTTAATTTGGTATTTTGCTTATAACTATTTAAAAAACATAAATCAGGGTATTATTTATGTATAAAAAGAAACTTTTAAAAATGCAAAAGCCACATATAGAGTTTACTAATCTTTAATTTTGACATTTTACAACTTGTAAACTGAAATGTAGTATATAATATATATATATATATATATATATATATATATAGTTAAAAAAATACACTGATATATTCAGTTAATAAGATATAAACAGCTAAAATAATGTAATTTTGTATAATAAAATGATGTATGCATAAGTAAAACCACAGTTAATTACAAGTTAACTTTGTAGTGGACTATAAAAAAAATTTAGAAATGCAAAAAGCTAATAGTCACAAATATATTATTTGCATTCGCTAAAAAGCACAACAATCACTAAATGTAATATTCTACTGTTATTCGCACCGTGTAAATTAAGCTAATCTAAAATAGCGCCATTTAACTAATCACTATTGCTCATGGGGTGATTGTGCAATGTGATGCTAGGAAGTAGCACGTGAACAGATCTAGCGCGACTGTCCCGAAGTTAGCAAACAGTTTAAACAAAAGCACTTAATCTATATATGTGTATAAAAATGAACCTGTAACATCAACTCTGATGACTTTATCATGGTGTGAATGTGATTTTGACAAATCTTCCTCACTTTGTACCAATAGTTTGAGGGAAATCTAATCCTTACAGATTATTTCATAACAATAGAGAGCATATGATTTATGACATGTG
Source organism: Clarias gariepinus (assembly GCF_024256425.1). Classification (NCBI taxonomy): domain Eukaryota; kingdom Metazoa; phylum Chordata; class Actinopteri; order Siluriformes; family Clariidae; genus Clarias; species Clarias gariepinus. The sequence continues at coordinate 29,660,384 of NC_071113.1, forward strand.
CATTGTATCAGGTCAAAATTTCACAATCAGTGCATTAAGACTAATCAAAGGTTTTTTAATCCTCTAATAACACCTGCTACTACAGGGCTACTGGGGTTCGTTCTTCATACGTTGCTTGACACATCCGAGATGAATTGACACATCTAAGATCAGATCATAGTGCTAATTAAAATCTGGCTAAGTTGGTTCTTTGAGCACACCTGTTGTTGATGATTAGTATAGCTGGATTGAGTTGTCTAGGATTATAGCAAAAAGGAGTCCACCGATTATGATGACGACAGCAGCCTTTCCGCAGGTTAGTAGTAGGCTAATGTAATGTTAACTGCAAAATGCAAATCTTGCATTCATGCTAACAAATGGTCAGACGATTTGTAAAAAACTAATGTACCATGGATTCTGTTTATAATTATGGCTTTCCAGGTAGTACCAGTAGTACTGCAACAGTGACCCCATTCACTATTGCAAAGAAGGCTATGCATGTTCTGTACAGGGTGTGCAGTAAGTCAGGAAATGTGTCGTACTTTGCCAGAAAAGGCAAATATGGTGAAATTTTTTGCAAAAGAATTGCTAAAATTTAAAGCGGTTTATTATTGAAGTTGGGTTAGGTGGCTTATGTTTTGTTGCTGTTTTTGTATTTACTTATATATTCATATATACTTTAAACTTTTAATATATTGTTCAATTTTAAGCATTACATTTTTTGTTCAATAAAAATGCATTCTTAAGTCATCCACCATCATTTTGTGGCTTTTGTAAAGTATTGGTTTAGGCACCGTTTTAAAAGTATCGATTTGGCACCGGTATCGAAAAAACCCAAACGATACTCAACCCTAGATCTCACACAGGATAATAATGAGTGATGAGGTGTTTAGTGTTTTGCTGTCTCAGGCTTACCCGCAGAGATATTTGGAACCTCATCCAACGCACAAAACTTTTAAATTTTTCCTGTGGAACAGATGATTAAAGTTAATATGACTTAGCTGAAGTCTTTATTTAATGTGTATTAAAATTAACCTGTAACATCAACTCTGATGACTTTTTCATGGTGTGAATGTGATAATGACAGATCTTCCTCACTTTGTACATAATAGTTTGAGGAAAATCTAATCCTCACAGATTATTTTATAACAATACAGTCACAAATAATAATAATAATAATAATAACTCAGAGTGATCTAATCAAACAGAACAGAGAGGCTTTTTGTCAGTATCTGTGTAAAGTGATGAGTGGAGAGGTGTTTGGTGTCCTGATGTTGCAGGATTACAGTCAAACTCACATTGTGGTTCAACAGGTCGTGCCATAAAATTTCTGTTGTCATTGTCTGTGGAAGAGATAATCAAATTAATGTGATTCAGATAAAATCTTTATTTAATGTGTATAAAAATGAACCTGTAACATCAACTCTGATGACTTTATCATGGTATGAATGTGATAATAACAAATTTTCCTCACTTTGTACATAATAGTTTGGGGAAAATCTAATTCTCACAGATTATTTCAAATCTCATCAATTGATCTGGACATATTACTCATTTTTGTCATGTACAGAACAAATGCGCAGATTAACACAGTGACAGACACACATACGTTATGTCAATTTCTTCATGGTGCCACGACTAAGCTGTCACATTATTAATTCTGAACACATCTGCTTCAGTTGCAGCTTTATTTTCACTGACAACGAAGGTTATATCTATGACTGAAGGACGAGATGAGCCAATCAGAGACTGGAGCTGGTTCAGAGTCTGAGGGTAAAAAAGCGCGAGAAGAAAAAATCCGGGCAGTCTTAATCTTTATGTGTTTTTTTTTTCTTTGTGAAAGATCTTACTGTAGACTTTACTACAATACTAGCTGATGATGCATTATGGCTGTATCCAGACAGACTATGAACTGAGGAAACTGGAGAATCACCATTAACATAACATAGCTGTCACCTTAGCATCACATTTTTAGGAAGAGAGGGAGTTTCATGATTTGATGTGCAGCTAAATAATCATTTTTCCGACCCAATGCTTCAGATTTGCCTGACAACTTTAATGCGGACCGAATAAACATAAAGAGTCAATGTTGTATTATGAACACAGACCTGACAGGAGATATAAAGTTCTACTCACCTCAGCTCTCTATCGTACTGACGCTCGAATGACACGTGACGTTTGCTCGTGGGCGTGTCCACTGCTGGTGGCCATAGGGGTCATTTAAGGGGAGGATGAGGGCAGTGTCATCCCGCAATCATCAAAACCAGATCGCAATCATCAAAAAAAGCCAGTTCGCCCCCAAAGAACATGAATTAAAATGAAACTAGAATAAACTTGAAAAAGTGCTTGGCTTTCTCGATTCAGTGTCGTTGGCAGACAGAGGCTAACACAGCCCAGCCTCCCCCTCCCCCTCCAGGTGGGACTTGGTTGCGTCCGATCCGTCCTTCGCGCGCGTTCTCACGCAGCAGTAACTGCGCTGCTCTACATGAAGGGAGAGTAAAAGTTTTTATTAATATATATATATATATATATATATATATATATATATATATATATATATATATATATATATACACTTTTTGCCATGTCTAACCTCCCTCAATGTTGAAGCCAAAGTTACACCACTGCTTGTGTGTATGTGTGCACCTTGCTCAATATCAGTGCTCCCATCATGTCCCGAGCTAAATTTTCAGATTACATCAGGGCTCCGTTGTGTTTTTTTTTTTCTTTTCTTTTTCCCTCCGTGAAGCAGGAACTTTTTAGCACAACAGTAAAGTGAAGTTATTAACCAACTGACAGTAGGGGGCGGTATTGTGTAGCCTAAATCCTTTACTGCTGAAAACAGTAGAACTGTTGCAGACATCCAGGGCTGCGTTCTATTCCGAAGTGTACTTAACAGGGTGCTCCCTACTGCATGCTAAGTTTGTAGGGAAAGTCGGTGAAGGAAATGTAAATATATATATATATATATATATATATCAACTCGCTAATTAAACGCACTGGTATCACTTTTGTTTTTTTGACACACTTAGAATTTGTTAACTTAATGTATATAAAACCTACGGTAGCATGGCGCATTTAGCAAATACAAACCAAAGTGCACCCACGGAAACGGAATCACATTTATAGTGGAGAAAGACGACGAGATGCTTGTCTCACATTAACCCAACCAATGCAGCCCTGCTTCAGGCGATTAACTCATTAACAAGAATTGAGTCTCAAGATATAAAGTTGGAGGATGTTGCAAAGCAAAAAATAGCATCATGATTGCAACCATCTCCAAATCGGCGGAGTTCAATGCTGCAGACATTATTATTATTAAGGAAGTGTTTCATGTGTGTATGCATGAGTGAAGTTTGATTTAAGCCCTTTATGGCACCTCATAAAAAAAATAAATGTTCTACTTCCGTTAGATTTGATTACAGGAAAAAATTTCTCTGATGCCTTTTAATGGCTGTATGAGATACAGTTGTCAATCTTCACTTTGAACCTACCCTTTATAAGATGATTCTGTTGCTTTTTGCCGATGTAGTTCAGTCACGATTCCTTTTTAAATTTTTTGCAAAGCAGCTCTCTGTACTGCCCAAAAAGTCATAAAAATCACCGGGTGGCAGTAAATGCCATCACAGTGTCTACTCATAAATGTTTCACTCACGTTCATTCTCTAGAGCAGTGCTTCTCAAACAGTTTCTGTCATTCCCCACTTAAGGTGGTGGGCGAATTTTTAAGCCCCACTTGTCAACAAAATGATAACGAAAAGGGCCAAGTGTACTATTTATTGAAAAATCAATTTTTAAAACCAGTGAGATCAAATAACACCAAGTTCAAAACAGATAAATTACACATGCAATTGTTATAACAGGCTTACTTTGTCACTTATCTAGAACTCTCTTTCAAAAAAGTTAAGTGGCTTATTAACGTGACTGGGGTGTGTTGTCGATAAGTGTCTGCCTACTTTGTCTCATGCTGTCTGCTGCCAGCGGTTTAAGACACAAAACACACAAAGGTCTCTCCTCTGCCCCCATCCCCACCATGAATCCAAGCGCAACATAGGCTTCATCATGTTTTCCTTTCGGCTGGATTTTTGGTTGATTAGGCTGATGGGGCTGAATCACCTGCTTATTTGTGGTCCATGTAACAAATGTATCCATTGATGTTATTATGCTCACTACATACAGTACGCTACTGTGTTATGGTCTAAAATGCCCCCGACCTAGGCCACGGATTGCCCACCTAAATTCATAGGTTTATGGTTTACAAATTACAAATTATAACAAATGAATTTAATTATAAAGTAAGCAATATAAAAAAAAGGTTGTATAGGGGGCAAAATATAGAAATTATATATATTTTTTCATATACCACATGTATATTTTTATATTGCTTATTTTCTAATAAAAATCGTTTCCTGTAATTTTTCACCACAAACAATATTTATTTAGTGTAATTTGTAATAAATAATTTGTTATTTGTACATTGACAAACCCCTGCAAAATAAATGTGCCATAAAATAATCATTTTGGGAGATTTGTATTAATCGTCTCGACGAGTGTCACGTGCCTAGGGTTAATTATAATAGTAATAATATATTCAATAATAATAAACCTTTGAATGTATGTCCTTATATAATATTTGATAGAGATTATGTAGGGGGGCAATCCGTGGCAGGGGGGGATTTTAGCGAATAACACCTGTTTGTGTCCGCGGTAAAGTTAGTTTGATATTTGCATCTCCGAATTCAATAGCTGCGTAAATAAACACGCAAATAAGATACCCAGATATATTTCCTCTCTCCATTGTCTTTAAGCTACATCCGCCTTAAATTATACATGTTTAAAAGCATAAACACCATTATTCTCTACGGCGCACCGAATGATTTAGGGAACATCGCAAAATGCCGCACACCAACAAAAAGCGTAGAACGATATTGATCTTCCCTTCTGTTCAGCGCCTGAAGGATCAAAAAGCAACTTTGTTGCCACACTGGAAACTAGAAATGCCAGACTAGTACTGCCTGAAAAAATATTAATGTTTAACAAAAATACAGAAACACCAGAATACACATAGGAATAAATGAAATGACATATATAATACCGAATGTTTCCTTATATATTGTTCCTCTGGAATTAACATGCCGACGTTAAACCGTTATTGTTGCACTATGGTTCCACTTTTTCTCTGATGTTATTTTAATTTACTTGTATTAATGATCCATTTCTTAGTGTGTCATTATTTAGTTTTCGAGTGTCCGATAAAGAAAATAAAGATTAAATAAATCAATTAAGAAAAGTATGAATTAGAATAGGTACTTTCCTATTATTTTCCACTAATTCCCTCCCGTTCATTGCGCCCCACCTGTCATATCTGTATTCACCACTAGGAGGGCGCCCCACACTTTGAGAACCACTGCTCTAGAGTGAGTATATAAATAACTTAGACCACTACCATTATGTTTGTAACTCTATGTTTACTGAACAGAAGTTCGCTTCCTTAACAGTGCCACATACAAAAGGGGCCGTGTTACAACCTGAGTCAAATAATCACATTGTTACATCCTTCCCTTTTTTTTTTTTTAACTAGTGCAACTTCACACCATATCTCCATACATGAACGCATTTACTGTCTGAACATACTAAAACATTATCAGTCCATATGTAACTTAAGTAACGTAGTCCTTCAAATACTGTGGTCCAGCACTAATTTGACCTGATCAAATTGATACAGTGATCCTTTGATCTGGTATTCTCAGCACACTGTTCTTGTTTTATGACCAGTCTTGATGGTCAGTGTGCTTTAGGTACTTTCTGTTCCTCCTCAGAACACTACCACTGTCCAGTTCAATCTTGTATGACCGTTTGTTGACCGGTTCTATAACTGTTGTTTTCTGCCAGACCTTTTTTTGACTGTGTTGGCTGTACTCTTACTTGATCACCTGATTTCAGTGTGGTCATGTCTTTTGCGTGTCTGTTGTATTAATTCAATTCAATTAAATTTTATTTGTATAGCGCTTTTAGCAATTTTCATTGCCGCAAAGCAGCTTTACACAATCAAAAGATTTATTTAAGTTTGTATGAAATGTGAATTTGTATGAATCAAAATGGTCAGTTTGTCCCTGGTGAGCAAGCCGAGGGCGACAGTGGCAAGGAAAAACTCCCTGAGATGGTAATAGGAAGAAACCTTGAGAGGAACCAGACTCAACAGGGAACCCATCCTCATTTGGGTGAAACAGAAAGCAGTAAATGATCTGCATTTATACAGTGTGTAGGGTGGGAGGCAGTTCAGCTATAATAGCTGATGTTAATTGATGTTAATATGGAGTCCAGGTAGTTATTGAAGACCCAGGTAGACTTGTAAGAAGTTCCAGTCCTGAAACTTTGTTGACTTTAAATGTGCGTTTGATACTCTGAATCATCTTATGCTCTTGTCTAGACTGTCAACATTTAACCTTAGTAATCAAACCGTAAAATGGATACAGTCTTATCTATTAGATAGAAAACAATGCGTGCAAATAAAGAATAGTAAGTCACCTTATCTTCACTGTAAGCAAGGTGTCCCTCAGGGATCAGTTTTAGGCCCCCTGTTATTTTCACTGTATGTAAATAATTTGCCTAATGTGTGTAAAAATGTGGACATGATCATGTATGCAGACGATACGGTAATTTTTACACAAGCTAAAAGTGCTGATGATGCAGCCCATCAGCTTTCATTAGCCTTAAATGACTTACAAAAATGGCTGAATGATTCATGCTTGTGCCTTAATGTTAAAAAGACCGTATCAATGTTTTTTAGTAAATCTGAAACAACTGTGGGCGGAGTAAAAGTTCGCATGGGTGAACAAGAATTAATTAATGTTGAGGAATTTAAGTATTTGGGAGTGTTTTTTGGGAGTGAAATTATCCTTTAAAAAACACGTTAAAAAAGTAGTGAATATTGTAAATGTTAATATACAGAATTTTAGACACATTCGCTCATCATTAACGGATACAGCAGCGATTACATTCCTGCACTCTATGATACTGGCTCATATTGAGTACTGTATCACGAGTTGGTCCTATACGAGTCATGCTGTTATCGGGCCAATTGAAGTATGCTACAAAAGAGCACTGAAAATATTAGATAAGAAACCTTCGTCATATCACCACTGTCGAATTTTAGATAAATATAAGTTTTTAAATTTTGCTAATTTCAAATTATTTAAATCAGCCTGTTTAATCTACAAGGTTCTATATGGTTTGGCACCTCCACCATTGAGTGATTTTATTAAACAAAAGTCTAGTAGTGTTTCCGGGTCTCGAGTGACTAGAGCTACTATGAGAGGTGATTGTGAATTGACATTTAGGCGGACCGCCTTTTCACAGAATGTCCTGTCATATCAGGGAGTGAGCTCCTGGAATAGTATTTCATTGTCAGTGAGGGAAAGCACAAGTCTTCCTACCTTTAGGAGTCATTTAAAACTGTGGCTGAGGGACATACAAACATGTGATCATGTTTAGTTAATCATTATATATAAGACGTAAGACAGAGTTAGTGGATTAGAAAAAGGAATACAATTATTAGTGCAATATGGGTTGTTGATTAGAGATAGTTTAACATGGGTGGTTTAAATAGGGGTTAGTGTATCGCGGGTTAGTGTAATATAGAATGGTGTAATTTGGGTCAGTGTAATATTAGGTCAGTCAGGGCATGTCCAAATTGGTGTGTGTAATACAGTTGATGTTTTTTTGGTTTTCTATTTTGTCCTTTGTTGTCTACTCTTGTTGTTATTGTTTGTTTTAACTTGATGTGATCACTGTTTTTGTCTTTGTCCCTTTGTATGTAGTCTGTATATATGGTTCTGTGTGTATTTATTAATTTGTGTGTAACACCAACCTGCAAGGGGGTCTGCAGATGGAAATTAGCCTTAGGCTATAATCTGACATATTTACATTTGTGAAAATGTTCATTAATATGTATTGTCCCTTCTTTTTTTCTTAAAAAAAAAAAAAAATAAAAAATTTCGAACTGTCAAGTCCCCAGAGAAACAGTTGCCAACACCAGTCAAGGCCAGAACCATTTTCTAGGTAGAGAGAATCATTCCCAGATACCAGACACATCCCAGAGAGACACACGGGGCATCCATGTGACGAGATCTTCAGCCAGAAGCGGGGCACCAGGATGGCTCAGACAGGTCCGGAGGGCAGAGGGAGTCTGGATCACTGGCAGCTCGGGAACGACATGTGTAGCTCGACAGAGAGAGAGAAAGAGTGAAAGGGGAAGACAGGAGGAGAGAGGAAAAAGAAAGAGGGGGGGGGGAGAGAAAAAAAAGGAGAGATGGCAGTTAGGTATGGTCACAGTCACACAATGTATAATGTGAATGTATATTAACTGTAGAGTGCAAATAAAATTACATTTTTTGTCGTCTTTGATTAAGTCTCAGTCCGTGTGCTGTGTCTATTATTTTTGGCTTTAACAGATTGTTGTGTGTTGGGAGTAGTGTTCATGTCCTCCTGCTTAGCAGTCTCTGAGCGGGGCTTGCATTTAGACCCTGTGACGGAGTGTTTCGGTGATCTAATATGGCAAGGTATGGATCTTGTCCTGCCATCTTGGCTCTCTGCATCAGAAGTTTTGCTGTTTTTACAGCTGACTCCGCCTTCCCATTACTTTGCGGATGAGTGGGTGACGATGTTTTATGCTGGAACTCCCAACGTCTACTGAACTGTTGGCATTCGGTTGCTGTATATTGTGGCCTATTGTCTGAAAACACAATGTCAGGTATACCTTGCCTGGCAAAATGGGCTTTCAACTTGTTAATCACAGTGGAAGACTTTGTGTCCTGCAAGTAATCCACTCCCCAGAAATTTGAAAATTAGTCCACAGTGATTAGATAGTCACGGTTATTGAAAACAAACAGATCTGTGCCCACTTTAGACCATGGTCTTTCAGGCAATTTATGTGGGCAGAGTGATTCTTTCTGTTTTTTTACTCCCAATGTTCTACACAGATCACACTTCTCAATGTATCCCTTTATCTGTGCATTCATTCCGGGCCAATACAGGCATTCCCTTGCTCTCCTCAAACATCCTTCAATACCAAGGTGTGCTGAGTGAACCCGTTGTATCATGTCACTCCTGAGAGCATCTGGTATAACAACTCTTTCCCCTTTAAACAAAATGCCATCCTGTATTGACAGTTTATCCTGGATTTAGTAGTAGTGATCTATTTTACTTGGTATATCTCTTTTGTTTGTTGGCCATCCTTTTCTTAATGTCTTTATTAGTGTCTGTAGTGTGTCGTCTTTTGCTGTTTCACTTCTGATTACATTTATTCTCTCTTCAGATATTAGGAGGTACTGAATCATGTTCACACTTTCGATCTCTTTTTACACCGATCCTTCCTGTGCGGTGTCCTCCAGATATGCTCGGCTTAGTGCATCTGCCAACAGCATCTCCTTTCCAGGAACATATGTAATGATGAAATCATATTTTTGTAATCTCATTAGCATCCTTTGAAGTTTTTTGGGTGCATGTAGCAGTGGCTTCTTGACAATACTCTCAAGAGGTTTATGATCAGACTGTATGATCACTTTTCTTCCATATGTGTACTGATGAAATTTCTCCATGCCGTACACTATGGCTAGGCACTCTTTTTCTATTTGGGCGTAACCCCGTTCAGTCAGTGACAGTGCACGGCTTCCAAAAGCAACAGGTTCAACACCCTGCAATAATGTTGCACCAAGGCCTGTTTCCGAGGCATCACATTGTAGAACTAGCTGTTCTTTGAGGCTGTAGTAGCACAGTACCGGTGCCGTGGTTATGAGGTCTTTTATGTTCTTGAAGGCTTGTTCGTGAACCTCAGCCCAGTCCCACAAACTGTCCTTGTGTGTCAGCTGTCTGAGCACCTCACAGTGATCCGAAAGGTGTCTGCAAAACTTGGAAAGATAATTCACCATGCCCAGAATTCTCTGTACACCTTTCACATCAGTTGGTCTTGGCATTTCTTTTATGGCGCGTACTTTCTCTGGCTCTACTTTTAGGCCTTCCGACGTGAGCAAATGTCCAATGTATGTCACTTCACTTTGGCTGAGTCTGAATTTGTCGACATTTAGCTTAATGTTTCTCTCTCTGCATCTGTCTAAGAACAATCTCGGTTTTTTATTATGGTCCTTACTCGCCATCTCCAGTGTTTCACCTCCCTGTTATCAACACATCATCTGCGATTATGTGTACACCTTGAAGTCCTTCTAATGCCTGGTTCAGCATTATCTGGAAAACCTCAGGTGCTGGGCTTATTCCCATAGGCATTCTCAACCATCTGTATCTCCCATAGGGTGTTGCAAACGTAGTGAGATAACTCGACGGGTCGTCCAATTGGACATGCCAGAAACCGTTCTTTACATTGCAGACCGTAAGTACTTTTGCTTTCGACAGCTCAGGTAAAATGTCCTCTGTTGTGGGCAGAGGGAAATCGCTCCTTTTTAAAGCCTTGTTCAACGGTCTAGGATCTATGCAGATTCTTAACTTGCCGCTGTTTTCGAGCAGCATAGCGGCGAACAGTTGACATGGTTGCCCATCTTGGCTCTTTGTGACTTTGTTCACAGTTTCGGTTGTGATGCTCCATATATCCTCATATTGCTCACTCTCAGTTTCAATTAAATTGTGTACAACCTTCCTTTGTTCTCGTTTTGATTTACACAATGCAGCAAAATTATTGTCTTTTCCACATTTCCTACATGTTTTTCCATAAGCTGGACTTTTTCATTTGTCTCATTCGTGCGTCTTTCCACAAAATTTACAACTAATGAAGGCTTTCCCTTGGTCATCCTTTCCTGTTCTGTGTTCCTGTACCTGCTTTAAAGCATGAATTTCTTCCACCACTTTTCCCTCAATGGTTTTGCTGTTCTCCCTGGACAACTCAGTAGCCCTGCAAACCTGTACACATTTTTGCAGAGTTAAATTTTCCTCTCTCAACAATCTCTCTCTCAGATTTGGACTATTCGTGCCACACACAATCCTGTCACGTATTAGAGAATCTTTTATGTCACCAAAATTACATGTGCTAGCAAGCATTTTCAGCTCAGTCACATACTTGTCGAATCCTTCATCAGTTCCTTGATTTCTCATAAAGAAACGATATCTCTCAACGGTTTCATTTATATTTGGGTTGCAGTGTTGATCAAAAGCTTCTATTAATAACTTCACTGTCCTGCCCTCCGTTGATAAGCCCAGTAAGGTTTCACATAACTCTCTACCAGTTTCTCCTACCAGGTAGTAGAAAAGTTTTACTTTCGTGCCTTCCGACGCCTCTGCCAAGGTCAGATCCAGATACAGCTGAAATTCCTCTTTCCACGCCTTCCATGTCTTTGCCAGATTGCTTGAATCCAGCATCAATGTCGGCGGTGGTTTTAGTCCAAGTGTACTGTACCATCCATCTTGTCCGACGAGGCTCGTATCAGCACGTCAGGATTCGTGTGTTCACTAGCACGTTTTTTTTTCCCACGGCGAACTTCGCGCTACACGGCTAAGCACTAAAACAAGACTCGTACGCGGTCAGGGATAAAAAATAAATCTCGCCGCTGCCACCATGTTTCACTCTCGTTCATTCTCCAGAGTGAGTATATAAATAACTCAGACCACTACCATTATGTTTGTTACTCTATGTTTACTGAACAGCAAGTTCAAGTTCAAGTCAAGTAGGCTTTATTGTCACTTCAACCATATACAGTTAGTACACAGTGAAATGAAACAACGTTCCTCCAGGACCAAGGTGCTACATGCAACATAAACTTACAACATAAATTAACAGAGAAGCTAAACTAGCTAACTAAGAGGCCTAGTTAGCTGGCTAGCAGAGACAAGACAGCAGTTCGCTTCCTTAACCGTGCCACATACAAAAGGGCCGTGTTACATGAGTCAAATAATCACATTGTTACAATAAACACAATCAATGATACACTATCAAACCAGCACATAGCAGTTTTAATTAGACTTCATAATGCTGTGAATATTAAGGAATATTTTTACTGCAGGATTTTAAAGGAACTTTAGGTCAAATTAACAAGGTAACTCAAAGTTACCTATAGAACATCTATTTAAAATACAGTGGAACCTTGGAACCCGGAAGCGGGCTCAGAAACCAAATTAAATTTTTCCATTAGAAATAATGGAAACTTAAATTATTCGTTCCACAGCCCCAAAAAATCAATACATAAAACCCATTAATACAAAATATAAAGTCAAAATAACAACAAATTAAACAAATTAACCTGCACTTTTCCTTTAAAAAAAAAAGTAAAAAATAAATCCAGACCTATAAGTGTTTCTGTTTGTGCGTGCAGGCGCTGTGTGTGTGTGTGTGTGTGTGTAATGATGAGATGGATAAACTGGTCGATGCATGCCCATTCTTTTATTTGCTGCATTATCGAGCTATAGTTCAAACTTTTTTGGATCCTGCACTTAAATCCAACTAAGATGCTTTCACACCTACAGCATTTGGTGCGCACCAAACGTGTTTGGTCCCTTGGTTTGGTTCGTTTGCGTTGATGTGAATGCAATCTCAGTACTTTGGTGCGCACTAAATCAATCGATCCGGGACCTGCCTAAATGGGTCGTCTCGGACCGCTTTATCCGCTCTACTTTGGTACAGTTTGTCTGTTGTGAAAGCAACCAAACCAAATCTGACGAAATGGTATAGTTTAATGCACTTTGGGTATAAGAGATACAAGGTTGTGGGTAAAATTCTTTACTTCCTGTTAACTCCATTAAATTTTTCAAGCTATCGACTCGCAATGAAATCAAACCGCGGAGAAACGTGGAGTGCCGAAGAAATTAAGTGCCTCATAGATGAAAGCAACTGTCCAGGACATAAAAACAGCTGCATTTACGTGCTGTTCAGTAAGCAGCTAAGGGAGAAAGGCTGTCCTCGGACAGTTAAACAATGCCGGATCTGCAGAAAGCTAATAACGGAAATAATGAAATGATCATTCAGGAGGAGGACACAGCTCTTCTATCTGAACAATGCGCCGTCGGCGAGATGAACAAACCAGGAAGCTGGTTAAAAATCGCAGCCACGAATCATGTTCGAAATTAATTATCTGAAAATAATGATTTGCACGTACAATGTAAGGATCAGCGCCATGAGCGCAAAGCAAAGCTGGTTCTCCATTGAAAGTGGCGTGATTTTCTGAAAATAGTCTGTTTCCAGTGCCGATGGGCTTCGCGGTCTATTTTGGTTCGTTTAGAACTCTGCATATGTGAAAGCAAACCGTACCCAAGTAACATATAAATCTGTAAAGACAATATTTTAAAAAGAATGGCAATAAAACTGAACAGATAAGCTGAAATAAAATCAGTAGCAGCATTAGCTTACGCTAGTAAACTAGTTACTTATTTTAATTATTATGGGAGTCAATATTAATTCGAAATAAGGCTGAGAGACATTATTATGAATTAATATTGACTACCATAATAATTACCAGCATGAGTCATTGCTACTACTAATTTTATTCCAGCTTACCTGTTTAGTTTGATTGTCATTCTTTTCACTTGACTCCGGTAGATCAGGGAAGAGGTGTTGATCATCATCAGCAGGACCTGGTTCATCATTACTGACCCTGCTGCACTTGCAGCTTACACTGATGAGTGATATATCTTACACTGCATCATAATGGTACCGCCTGCGAAATGTTCATGATATCTCACAAACAAAAAGGCCAATTTGTCTTTTCTTCATAAAGTGTTTAGGTGAAATTCCACCCATACAAGTGTGACAAATATGCAAAGGAAAAAAAATAAATAAAAAAAAATCAGAAAGGGGCAAATACTTTTCCATGGCATTGCACAGTCAGATTGTTCCACTGGGATGAAACTGTGGCAGGTGGAGTTATAGCACTTTAAAAATCATACTAACTTTATACTGATCTGAATAACTTTAAATAATGAACTTATTGTTCTTTCCTTTGTTTCTTTGTTTTACAAATATGACTCAATATATGTTCAGTGATACTTTTTTTTTTGTGTTGTATTTTTATACTAGTATGTGGTTTTAACAATGAATCTCCACTTTAATGAGCCAATGTATTATGATGTGGATGTGGTGAGCTGCTGGATCCAGTCTCGCTTTCCTTGATCGTAATGTTAGAGCCATCAGAGCCTGTGGAACTGTAACTTACCTTCACACCAAACGCAGAATCTGTTCATTCAAAGCATTTCACAGGATTTACCTCTAAAGCTTTTTCTTATTTTCGTGTAACTTTCAGCTCCACCTTTTCTTCTTCTTTCCTTAACTCTCCTTTTTATTCATTGAAATTATTATTAATTATCCTCAAAGAAATTCGCTGCATTGGGAGAGGATCAATATCTCTCCCTCCGTAAATTAAAAGGTGTCTAAGTAATATTGAAGGAGGGCAATACATCCGCATGCGCGGTAACATAAACACACTGCTAGCTTCTCCGCTTTATTTTTGCTCGCGGCAGCGTAACAGCCTGTTAATTCATGCTCGTGTAATGATGAAAAGGACAAACTGATCGATGCTTGTTCTTTTCTTTGCTGCATTTTCAGGTTATAGTACAACCTTTCGGGTGAATACCACACTTAAATCCAACTAAAAACTACTGAAAAGAAAACAAAACTCAGGCTCTATATCCCAGCTTACATCTCGCATTCGCGTTCACACACACCGGACCTCATTACCCACAATGCATTTCCCACACTGGACTACACTCCCGTAAACAGCTGTCGTAATTCAACCTCTCTCTCCCGCAACAACACGCTCTTTGTCGGCGGCGCCCGTACGATCGACGCACTCATCCACATGAGCAGGAAAGAGACGTAATATTATGGTTTCCGTCATTTTTTATAAATTTGCGTAATGACTGGTCCGGCCCACACTGGCCATGGCCCATCGGGAAAACTCCTGGTACTCCAGATGGCCAGTCCGCCACTGGCTGACAGTCTGTGTAGTTGATGCTTGAGCTCTAGAAACCAGTAATGAGGTGCAGGTGTTTTGTCAGTTACAGATTTGAAAAACAAAAAGGCAGTAAATTAAGAATCTCACAAAAAAACACACAAGTCACACAAAGAACCTGTTCAGCATAAAAGGTTTTTCACGACAATACGGTTCTAAAATGAATTGTAACTATGTAGAAATTTTTTTTAAAGAATCGCCTTTTTAAAAGTGTATATGAACCATGGCCCCTTCTGCACAAGAACTCGCAGAAGAAACTCTTGGTTCCTTCAATAAGTGTAGAATGATGCTGAGTATGAGTTGTTGCAGTTGAGTGTGCTCAGTCAACAGGATGTAATGAGCCAAAGCCAACAGATCAGAAAGAAACATGCTCTGACCTGAGAGTCAAGACTATTGCTCTTTAAGCTACCTTTATGGACAAAGCCCTCCATATATTTTTTAAGTCAACAGAACCACTGGCCACGTTTGGGTACACCTCTATTAGTTGATTTTGCTTTCAGTCCTGGAAGTCACGCTTCAATTTTGTGTTACATTTAGATAGTGATATAACCCACTGTGTAGATTGGTTGTGTGGGCAAATGTTTAGGTTGAATAGATAAGACTGGGGTGGGAGAACGCTAGTTGTTTTCCCATTTTATTTTTATTATACCATATATAAGTGCATTTGTATTTTGACTAGACTGGCTCATCACTGAACCCTCAAGCATACCTGACTCAATATGATTGTAGAAGGACCCAAATAAACTCAACCAAATGATACATGGTGCGTATGCATGAATTCCATGTAAGCCCAGATCAGTGAGACTTGCTAGCCGTAGTGGTAAGCAGGGTGGATGGAGAGCTAAAACAAAATTTGTGCCAGCTCTTTAAGGATTTCTTAAACGAGGGCGTGAATCAGGTCATAAGAGGTTTAAAAGTGTTTAAACATTCAGTGGAATGTTTGTGGAATGTCTATATATGACTTGTGGTCACCTGAATTTAGTGTAACATTAAGTTTGTTGATCGTGGGTCTCCAGTGGAGCTGAACTTGCATGGACAGTCCGTAACACATATTACACACATTCATGCAGGCTACCAGTAAACACTTCAGAATAACTGACTGCTGGATTCGACTAAATTTATATGTTTGTGAAATAAAATGTTTTTTAGATATCCAAAGATTTGTCTAAATCATTTAAATACAGTGAAACCTCGGATTACGAGTAACGCAAATTACGAGAGTTCCGTAAAACGAGCATAATCGTGGTTTACGAGTACCGAGTATCGTGTATCATTCATGTGATTCTTGTTTTGATGCCGAGTGTCACGTGATCACAACTGAGCCATCGTTTTTTCTTTCTATTGCGCTGCGAAATTGTGGGTAATCGTCTCCCCTGCTGGGTCTTAGTGCGCGTCTCTTACTGGTATAATCAACATCCATGAACGCGTGTACTGTTTACTATAACACTGTGACCACGTGTGTGTACGTAAAACAATTTATTTTGAAACTCTGCTCTGTCGCGATTCTTTTCAAAGGCAAATGCAGGTTCATTTATTTGTTTGTTTTACTTTACAGCAGTGATTCCGTTAGTATGCGCTCACACGAGTGTCATTAGCGATGATCTTTTTCCAACAATACAGTGTTGCGGGAGTGAGAGGTTGACTCACTTGATGTCAGCCGTTTATGGAAGTGTAGTCCAGTGCGGGAGATGCATTGTGGGTAATGCAGTTCGGTGTGTGTGTAAACGCGAATGCAAGATGGCGTCACTGGCGGGGGGCTCCCACATTAAGGCTACTTACTACCATTCAGCCAGGACGGCCGACCCGACCTAACCTTTTTGTTCGAACTGCTAGCTCAAGCACCGTTGGGGGCATCGTAACACACTAGGAGGACAGCATTATCCGCTCCCTCCGCGTGCGTAAGCTCACAGACGCCCCGAATGGCGTAGAGCCGTGATTAATGTGGGAGAACTAAGTACCTCTCATCCCTCCCCGCTGAGAGAGCTCGGCCAATTTAGCTTTCTCAAGAGCATCAGCATCACCCGGGAACCGAACCAGCGGAGGCCTTTGGTTTCGTTTTTTTTAGTTGGATTTAAGTGCAGGATCCACCTGAAAGTTTGTACTATAGCTTGACAATGCAGCAAATAAAAGAACGGGCATGCATCGACCACACACACACACACACACACCTATGCGCACAAACAGAAACACTTATCCGTCTGGATTTTTTTTTTTGCTTTTTTGTAAAAATGGATGTTCTATAGGTAACTTTGAGTTACCTTGTTAATTTGACCTAAAGTTCCTTTAAAATCCTCCAGTAAAAATATTCCTTAATATTCACAGCATTATGAAGTCTGATTAAAACTGTTATGTGCTGGTTTGATAGTGTATCATTGATTGTGTTTAGAAGTGGACACTGTAATGGCATTTACTGCCACCCGGTGATTTTTATGTCTTTTTGGGCAGTACAGAGAGCTGCTTTGCAAAAAAAAAAAAAAAAAAAGCAGGGCTGCATTGGTTGGGTTAATGTGAGACAAGCATCTCGTCGTCTTTCTCCACTATAAATGTGATTCCGTTTCCGTGGGTGCACTTTGGTTTGTATTTGCTAAATGCGCCATGCTACCGTAGGTTTTATATACATTAAGTTAACAAATTCTAAGTGTGTCAAACAAACAAAAGTGATACCAGTGCGTTTAATTAGCGAGTTTATTTATTTATTTATTTATTTATTTTACATTTCCTTCACCGACTTTCCCTACAAACTTAGCATGCAGTAGGGAGCACCCTGTTAAGTACACTTCGGAATGGAACGCAGCCCTGGATGTCTGCAACAGTTCTACTGTTTTCAGCAGTAAAGGATTTAGGCTACACAATACCGCCCCCTACTGTCAGTTGGTTAATAACTTCACTTTACTGTTGTGCTAAAAAGTTTCCGTTTCACGGAGGAAAAAAGAAAAGAAAAAAACCACAACGGAGCCCTAATGTAATCTGAAAATTGAACTCGGGACATGATGGGAGCACTGATATTGAGCAAGGTGCACACATACACACAAGCAGTGGTGTAACTTTGGCTTCAACATTGAGGGAGGTTGGACATGGCAAAAAGTGTATATATATATATATATATATATATATATATTAATAAAAACTTTTACTCTCCCTTCATGTAGAGCAGCGCAGTTACTGCTGCGTGAGAACGCGCGCGAAGGACGGATCGGACGCAACCAAGTCCCACCTGGAGGGGGAGGGGGAGGCTGGGCTGTGTTAGCCTCTGTCTGCCAACGACACTGAATCGAGAAAGCCAAGCACTTTTTCAAGTTTATTCAAGTTTCATTTTAATTCATGTTCTTTGGGGGCGAACTGGCTTTTTTGATGATTGCGATCTGGTTTTGATGATTGCGGGATGACACTGCCCTCATCCTCCCCTTAAATGACCCCTATGGCCACCAGCAGTGGACACGCCCACGAGCAAACGTCACGTGTCATTCGAGCGTCAGTACGATAGAGAGCTGAGGTGAGTAGAACTTTATATCTCCTGTCAGGTCTGTGTTCATAATACAACATTGACTCTTTATGTTTATTCGGTCCGCATTAAAGTTGTCAGGCAAATCTGAAGCATTGGGTCGGAAAAATTATTATTTAGCTGCACATCAAATCATGAAACTCCCTCTCTTCCTAAAAATGTGATGCTAGGGTGACAGCTATGTTATGTTAATGGTGATTCTCTAGTTTCCTCAGTTCATAGTCTGTCTGGATACAGCCATAATGCATCATCAGCTAGTATTGTAGTAAAGTCTACAGTAAGATCTTTCACAAAGAAAAAAAAAAAACACACTCCGGATTTTTTCTTCCCGCGCTTTTTTACCCTCAGACTCTGAACCAGCTCCAGTCTCTGATTGGCTCATCTCGTCCCTCCTCCCGTCTCTAATTGGCTCATCTCGTCCTTCAGTCATAGATATAACCTTCGTTGTCAGTAAAAATAAGGCTGCAACTGAAGCAGATGTGTTCAGAATTAATAAGCTTAGTCGTGGCACCATGAAGAAATTGACATAACGGTGTGTGTGTGTGTTAAAATCTCTCTATAATTTCTAGTTGTTTCTCACGTTGGTTTCTAGAAAAAGTACTAACTAGAATTAGGGCTGCGTTCCATTCCGTAGTGCACAGGGTGTCGCCTTCTTTTTTTTTATTTTCTTTTTATTAAATCACAAAAAATATGCACAATATGAAAGATATAAAAGTACAAGTTCGAATGTTAAAGCTTGAATTACACAAATAATTATAAACAAATTTAACAAAAATATACAAATAAGTAATAACAGTAAACAGAGTAATATAGGAAGAAAGAAAGAGAAAAGAAGAAAGGAAAAAATCACAGTCAGTCAATGAGAGATCAGAACAAACAGATGGGATAATGTTGTGAGGTTGTGAACTTGGCAACTGGCTTGGTGTAAAACAATCTATAGATTCATCTGAACATACGTTGAAGTCACCACATAATGCAATATAATCACTTTGGTATTTTGATTGTAAAGTTTGGAACTTACTAGTAATGCCTGTAATTAAGTCTTTATTTAAAGGGTTAGAATTAAAGCCATACAAATTGCCTATAATAAAAACTGAACTATCCAATTTAACCACCAGGATTAACCACCTACCAATATCTGAAGTTAGATGCTCTGGAATTATGCCATTAAATTTATGCAGAAGGATACAACATCCAGTGGAATGATCGAACCATGGCTAAAATAAATACTATTTCCCCACTGTGATCTCCAAAATCTTGGATGAAATGAGTCTCTTGCAATAATATGAAATCTGAATCAGTTTGTTTACACCGTAAAAAATTGCTTTCCTCTTAGTAATGTCTTGAATGCCTCGAACATTTAAAGATGTAATGCTTAAGAAACAAAAAGAAGACATAAGAAAAGGACACACAAAATAATTAGGTAAAGTAATTAACTGTGAAATCTCTATGAACAACAAAAGGTAATTAAACTTAGATGAGGTAGTCACTAAATGTCCAGCAAAACAAACACTAGATTATTTATGATCAACCTACACACAAAAAAAAGAGAAACATAATCCACAACAACACAATAGAATAATCTTCAATTAACTCTCTGACATTTTTTTTCTCTTCATGTTTATGATGATGGAGGTACCGTACCATGATGCCTTCTTGCCTTCTTCCCTCGCCTTTTTGAGCAAAGGCCACAGTTTGTCCCTAGCAGCTTTGTCCTCTGGAGACAGAACTTCAGTGAGGCGCAGATTATCGTCTTTAAAGTACTTGGAATCTCTCTCCCTCCAAATCAAATCTCTGTAGTAACGCATGGAAAAGTTCAATAGGACTGACTGAGCAGATCCGTCCTTTTTGCGCGGGCCCAGGTGATGTGCGATGTCAACAACATCTTTCAGTTTGTCCCGATATTTGGTTGCCACTTTCCCAAGAATATTAATGACGACCTGTCGTGTATCTTCCACGTTCTCCTCAAGCCGTGCAGTTTCAGCGACCAGCGCCGGCTGTATCTCTGCATCTCCGCTATTTTGGTCTTCAATTGTTTGTTTTAAACTTTAATTTGCTCCACTGTTTCTTCCAGTCTTATAATTTAGCTTTTTTGTTCACTTACATCAATGACGAGCTAGTTAACTGTAGCCGTGAGTGAGGACATTACTATGGAGGTAGATAAAGAGACCTTTTCAACAGCAGAGACTTTATCAAACAAAGCTTTCGAGGTCTCATCATGTTTGGCAGAAGGTTCTTGAACAGCTTTCAGCACTGCGTTAGTGTCATCCTCACTTTTTTCTCCTGTCTTTGTCTCTTTGGCGGAGGTAATTTTTTTGGAGTTTCAGAAAGGGGTTTCAGAAATTTTTAGCTAAAATAAAGATTTTAGCTGAATCACATTAATTTGATTATCTCTTCCACAGACAATGACAGCAAAAACAGTGTGGTGGTACCTGTTGAACGTCGATGTGAGTTTGTATTACAATATCACTCTGAGCTATTATTATTATTATTATTATTATTATCCTGTGTGAGATCACAGTGGTCAGAAGGTGGTGATTCATTTTCTACACCAGTAGCCTGTAGTAGCAGGTGGTATTAAAGGATTAAAAACATTTGATTAGTCTAAATGCACTGATTGTGAAATTCTGGCCTGATATGATACACATGTCATAAATCATATGTTCTCTATTGTTATGAAATAATCTGTGAGGATTAATTAAATTTAATTTCAATTCAATTTTATTTGTATAGCGCTTTTAACGATTTACATCATCACAAAGCAGCTTTACACAATCAAAAGAATTAAGTTTGTATGAAATGTGAATGTGTATGAATCAAAATTAGGATTAGATTTCCTTCAAACTATTATGTACAAAGTGAGGAAGATCTGTCATTATCACATTCACACCATGATAAAGTCATCAGAGTTGATGTTACAGGTTCATTTTTATACACATAAAATAAAGATTTCTTCTAAATCACATTATTATTAATCATCTGTTCCACAGGAAGAATTTCACTGTTTCTTGGGGTTGAAGCAGCACCAACAAACTGTGCCGGTAATCCTGAAACAGCAAAAGACCAAACACCTCATCACTCATCACTTTATTGACAAAAAAAGTCTCTCTGTTCTGTTTTACAAGATCACTCTAAACTATTATTATTATTATTATTATTATTATCCTGTGTGAGATCACAGTGGTCAGAAGGTGATGATTCATTTACTACACCAGTAGCCTGTAGTAGTAGTAACATCATAGTAGCAGGTGGTATTAGAGGATTTAAAACCTTTGATTAGTCTAAATGCACTGATTGTGAAATTTTGGCCTGATATGATACACATGTCATAAATCATATGTTCTGTATTGTTATGAAATAATCTGTGAGGATTAGATTTCCCTCAAACTATTATGTACAAAGTGAGGAAGATCTGTCATTATCACATTCACACCATGATAAAGTCATCAGAGTTAATGTTACAAGATCATTTTTATACACTTAATCACATTAATTTTAATCATCTGTTCCACAGGCATTTAGAAAAATACAGCTGGACGGGCTGGTGGCATGGGGAAGATTGACGGTAATTCTAAAACTGCAGAACAACAAACACCTCGTCACTACACAGATACTGACAAAATTCTCTCTCTGTTCTGTTTTATAAGATCACTCTGAGTTATTATTATTATTGTTGTTAATATTGTTATTATTGGTATTATTATCCTGTGTGAGATCACAGTGGTCAGAAGGTGGTGATTCATTTATTACACCAGTAGCCTGTAGTAGTAGTAACATCATAGTAGCAGGTGGTATTAGAGGATTTAAAACCTTTGATTAGTCTAAATCAGTGGTTCTCAAAGTGCGGGGCGCGCCCCACTAGTGGGGAATACAGACATGACAGGTGGGGCGCAATGAACGGGAGGGAATTAGTGGAAAATAATAGGAAAGTACATATTCTAATTCATGCTTTTCTTTATTGACAATAAACATCGGACACTCGATACTAAACAATCACACGCAAAGAAATGGATCATTAATACAAGTAAATTAAAATAACATCAGAGAAAAAGTGGAACCATAGTGCAACAATAACGGTTTAACGTCGGCATGTTAATTGCAGAGGAACAATATATAAGGAAACATTCGGTAATATGTATGTAATTTCATTTATTCCAATGTGTATTCTGATGTTTCTGTATTTTTTCAGGCAGTACTAGTCTGGCATTTCTAGTTTCCAGTGTGGCAACAAAGTTGCTTTTTGATCCTTCAGGCGCTGAACAGAAGGGAAGATCAATATCGTTCTACGCTTTTTGTTGGTGTGCAGCATTTTGAGATGATCCCTAAATCATTCGTTGCGCCGTAGAGAATAATGGTGTTTATGCTTTTAAACATGTATAATTTAAGGCGGATGTAGCTTAAAGACAACGGAGAGAGGAAATATATTTGGGTATTTTATTCACGGGTTTATTTACGCAGCTATTAAATTCGGAGATGCAAATATCAAACTAACTTTACCGCGGACACAAACAGGTGTTATTCGCCCCCCAACACATACACACGTAATCTCTATCAATTATTATATTAGGACTTTCAAAGGTTTATTATTATCAAATATATTATTACTATTATAATTAACCCTAGGCGCGTGACAGCCGTCGAGACGATTAATACAAATCCCCCAAAATGATTCTTTTATGGCACATTTATTTTGCAGGAGTTTGTCAATGTACAAATAACAAATTATTTATCACAAATTACACTAAATAAATATTGTTTGTGGTGAAAAACTATAGGAAACGATTTTTATTATAAAATAAGCAATATAAAAATATACATGTTGTATATGAAAAAATATATATAATTTATATATATTTTTCCCTATACAACATTTTTATATTGCTCATTTTATAATTAAATTTGTTCGTTATAATTTGTAAACCATAAACCTATGAATTTATGTTCTAATATATTATTTGAAAGAGATTATGTGTGTGGGGAGGCAATCCGTGGCAGGGAGGGGGGGGGCATTTTAGAGCATAACTCTGGGTCAGTAGCGTACTGTATGTAGTTAGCATAATAACGTCAATGGATACATTTGTTACATGGACCACAAAAAAGCAGGTGATTCAGCATCATCAGCCTAATCAACCAAAAAGTCTATAATGAAGCCTATATGTTGCGCTTGGATTCATGGTGGTGATGGTGAGGGCAGAGGAGAGACCGGTGTGTGAGGAGAGACCCAACAAAGTAGGAAGACACTTAGAGACAACACACCCCAGTCATGTTAATAAGCCACTCGACTTCTTTGAAAGAAAGCTCTTTTTTTTTCAATTTGCACTTGTATTTTATCTGTTTTGAACTTGCCGTTATTTGATCTTATTGGTTTAGAAATTTTAATTTCAATAAATTGTACACTTGGCCGTTTTCGTTATTATTTTGTTGACAAGTGGGGCTTGAAAATTCGCCCACCCCCTTAAGTGGGGAATGACAGAAAATGTTTGAGAACCACTGGTCTAAATGCACTGATTGTGAAATTTTGGCCTGATATGATACACATGTCATAAATCATATGTTCCCTATTGTTATACAATAATCTGTGAGGATTAGATTTCCCTCAAACTATTAGTACAAAGTGAGGAAGATCTGTCATTATCACATTCACACCATGATAAAGTCATCAGAGTTGATGTTACAGGTTCATTTTTATACACATAAAATAAAGATTTGACCATTTTTTCCACAGAGGGTACAAAGGAATCAAGTGTGGAATTCGATGTACAATGTGAGTTTGACTATAATCCTGAAGCATCAGGACACCTAACACCTCTCCACTCATCACTTTACACAAGTACTGACAAAAAGTCTCTCTGTTCTGTATTACAATATCACTCTAAGCCATTATTATCATTATTATCATAAATAATAATGATAATCATTAATTAATGAAGAAAAAACTGTAATTACTGGCAAATTTCTGCAGGATGAGAGGAATACAAAACTGTGGGTAGTCTAAGGATGCAGCGTTTGTGAACCTCTAGCACAATACTGATACATACATCACAAATAATTATGATTTTTCAATGATTTAAAAAGGCAAGAAAGTCTAATATGTCTGGATCAGTTTATAAGATTTTAAATTTTTGGTGATTTCCCTCAAACCATTATGTACAAAGTGAGAAAGATCTGTCATTATCACATTCACACCATGATAAATTCATCAGAGTTGATGTTACAGGTAAATTTTTATACATGTTAAATAAAGGCTTCAACTAAATCAAATTAATTTTAATCATCTGTTCCACAGAGGAGATTCGAACGTTTTTTGATCTGGCTCTGGAACGAGTGGACTTCATGGGTAATTCTGAACTCTCCACTCACCACTTTACACAGATACTGACAAAAACGTCTCTCTGTTCTGTTTAACAAGATCAATCTGAGCCATCATTATTAATATTATTATTATTATTATTGTTATCATCATCATTACTGTTATTATTATTATTATTATTGTATGTAATATCACATGGTGATGGTCAGAAGGTGTTGATTAATTTTTGCACCAGCAGCTCTGTAGTAGTTGTACATCTGCAAATCACAGATTTATATTAATGAACTCGTTTTATTTTTTCATTCTTATAGTAAAAGCTCACTCACAGTTACATCCCGTAAACATTAACACACCATGATAAAGTCATCAGAGTTGATGTTAAAACAGGTTAATTTTCATACATATTAAATAAAGACTTCGGTTAAATCACCTTAACTTTAATCATCTGTTCCACAGGTTCCACCGGCACCGAGTATGTTCCGTAGTAGGGGGTAATTCTGATACAGCAAACACCAAACACCTCTTCACTTATCACTTTACACAGATACTGACAAAAAGTCTCTACAAAGTTTGTATTATTATTATTATCATCCTGTGTGAGATCACAGTGGTCAGAATGTGTAATTTTCTACACCAGTAGCCTGTAGTAGTAGGTGGTATTAAAAGATTAAAAACCTTTGATTAGTCTTAATGCACTGATTGTGAAATTTTGGCCTGATACGATACACATGTCATAAATCATATGTTCTCTTTTGTTATAAAATAATCTGTGAGGATTAGATTTCCCTCAAACTATTATGTACAGAGTGAGGAAGATCTCTCATTATCACATTTACACCATGCTAAAGTCATCAGAGTTGATGTTACATGATTATTTTTATACACATAAAATATAGATTTCAGCTAAATCAAATTAATTTTAATCATCTGTTCCACAGATTCGCTGCAGGTGATCATTAATGTGGCTCTTTCGCCAGGTGAGTTTGACTGAAACATCAGAGCACCAAACACCTCTTCACTCATCACTTTACACAAATACAGACAAATAGTCTCTCTGTTGTGTTTCATAAGATTACTCTGAGCTATTATTTTTATTATTTTTATTATTATTATTATTATTACTGTTGTTGTTATGATTATTAGTGGTGCTTGCTATGCGGGGGCAATTAACCGCCCACCCCAAAAAGTTCCATAGACTTAAATGGGACCAACGTCAGCTGTGAAATCAGCTATATTTATGACATGGCAAGCACCATTCACATATTCTTCAGAAAATGTACCTCTCTAGTTATTAGTGGTGCTTGCGAAGGATTAGTGGTGGAAGCGAAGCACTACTATTGTTATCTCACAGGCTTATTTTTTTCTCCTTCTTATTCTTCTTCCGCCAAAAGTTTTGCACGTAACTAGTCCCGCACCGTTTGTCGTAGACCCATGAATGAGGTATTAAATCATGCGCCTTATTCGGGAATGGGGTGCTATGACTTTTCTAAGCGATGGGTGGTTAATTAACTGCCCCAAAAAGTCCCATAGACTTAACATTCAGACCAACTTTGACTGATTGTAGTGCAGAGAGGGAATTTTAAAGAAACGTAAAATTTACTACATTTAAAAAGGTTTGCAACCTGTGTCAGAAGATACACTGCACAAGGGTATAAGTTTTACCCCCGGGGCACAAGAGGTCCCCAAATTTGCCCCATTGACTTATAATTGGGATTTTGGCGAATAACTATTCCTATAGCATTCATCGTAGACCCATGAATAAGGTGTCATATCGTGCGGCTTATTCGGGAATGGGGTGCTCTGACTTTTGGTAGGGATTTGTGGCACGGTTTTCCTAAAATTCCCCCAAAACTACCCTATTTTTCCCCATTTTTTTTCAATGGGAAAGGGCTTGAAAAAAGTTGTCAACCCAGGCCATTTTGAAGGCCTACCTCTCGGCCATACTTTGTTGTAGAAACATCCTTTAAACTTTATACGGGTCGTTTACTGACCAAATCCATGTCTTGTTATTTTTTATAGTTGTTTTACAAGAGCAGTTGTATTTTACTTTATATTTTGTATTAATTCTTTTTATTTATTTTTTGGGGGGGCTGTAGAACGAATAATTTGTTCCATTATTTCTTATGGGAAAATTAAACTTGGTTCACGAGTGTTTTGGAATACGAGGCCGCTTCCGCAACAAATTATGCTGGTAATCCGAGGTCCCACTGTATTGTACTTCACCTCATTTTAGATCATATTCGCTATGGAGTAAAGAAAATAAATGAAGGAAAATGCTAAATGATAAAAAATAATGCAAGGGAAAGGAAAAATTGCACCCCAGAAACCACTGCATTATGGGTTGATTGATGGGCGTGAAGAACAAACGCGCTAAATTCACAGGAACCGTGGAGACAGACAAAACAGATGCCAGTGATTCAGACCCAGCTGAAAGCGAAATGCCATCAAATTATTATGAAGCAAAGCCCTGGCCATATTTAAGCCACTTTGATTTCAAGCACAAGAAAGGCAACAGCCTTATCATGCAAAGGTGTTCCATCAATTAAACTTGTCTTTTTTGAACTACACTAGAATCCTCCATCCCACCCCGGTTTTAAAAAAAGGAACTCTGAGTATATTTTCTATTAGCTACTTTTTACTTTTTCCTGAGTAGATTTTTACTTGTACTTCAGAAACATTTCACTGAAGTAACCGTACTTTTTACTTGAGTACAAAATGTTATTACTCTTTCCACCTCTGTGCATTCCTGTAGTTTTCCATAAGTAAATTATGCAGATAATTAATGTTTTGAACCCTAATTTCATTAATTATTCTCACCTGCAGTTTGTAGAGTCACTCCAGGTTTACCTGTCCAGCTACCACCGGTCTCATTAGTTATGAATCTGAATCTGTACTTTTCAGAATACCTGAACTGTACATTGTGGATTAACAAAGTGCAGTTTGATTTGTCCCCTTTGTCAAAGTCTGACTTGGTGTTTGATGAGCTGTCATTAACATATGGGGAGAGTATGTACACCTTTAATGTACACCTTTAATAACTACAGGGAATAGAGATGCAGAATCCTCTCACTGCACAGCCTTCTGCACAGGCTTATCAGAATAATTCACACCCCATCCACTGTCCTGAGCGATAACACCTGTGTAGAGAAATTGTCACGACACACCAAGCCACATATAACAGGGCACACAACACCAAGCTTTCGTCGCCAGCGGGCTATTAAAAGGTCATGCCAACGGCAACTGGTGATTAGATATTACCTGAACCTTTACTTATGTGCTTCTCCTGTCTCCACAGATACGAGTGATTGTGGCTGAGAATTTGCGCTCCTGCCTCCACAATTTAATAAAAAAAAATAAAAAAAAAAGTTCATAACTGTAAATCTGGTTCCAGTGTTTTCTCTCTATGTCTCAAAACTGTTACAGTCATCTTACACAACACCTAACTGTTGCTTTTAATTATTAATTAGAAGATTAATTAATAATTAGAAGACTTAGACATAATAATTGCTTCTAAGTCATTTCCAATAAATTTTATTTTGTTTTATTTATGCCTAAAACAGACTAGAAAGCTAACTAGCTTTAGACACATGGCTGAATTCCAAATTCCTCTCTAACTCCTGATCATGGGCACTATTTAGTGTGTGGAATTAGTGATTGTACACCCTACATAGCACACTATTATTTAATGTTATTTTTTATTTACCCAGGAACCCGGATGTTATTAGAGCTGATATTCTAAAGCAGAATAAGTGGAAATATAAAGTAAATCTTGTAAGTTTCTAAGGACTGTCCTCCACCTCCATGGATTATTCTCCTCACCTTTTGGCTTCAAAAAACACTTTCAGCCCTGTTAATTACACCAATTGTCTCTCGGTAACTGTCCCAACTACATGCAAAAGGACATGTGTTGGTGGAGCAAAACAACTGGGTAAATAGACAAACATATAATCTGTAAATAATA
Source organism: Clarias gariepinus (assembly GCF_024256425.1). Lineage (NCBI taxonomy): Eukaryota > Metazoa > Chordata > Actinopteri > Siluriformes > Clariidae > Clarias > Clarias gariepinus. Next base: position 29,689,077 of record NC_071113.1, read on the forward strand.
AATGGTGTCTGTGGAACCTAGGGTTAGGTTCAGCACTCGCAAAGAAAACATGCATTATGAGTATTGGTCCCTCATATGTTATGTATATTACACTACCAGTCTGCGAGCTTGGGTGAAGGGTGTACATTCATCCATGCCGTTTGACATGTCAATGATATGGTGGGAGCAGGAAAACCATGTAACTGAGCATAAATGTCTCTGAATTTTATTCCATGAACAGGAAGTTTATTGTACTTAAATCTTGCCGCAATGAAACCAGTGCCACACAACAAAATACTGCTTGTACCAAAACTGCCAGAGGTGAACAAAAAAAAAAAAATACACTTACCATACATTAAATACGCTTATGGTGTAAGATATACTAAGATCGCCACAATGTTACACAATGGCATTTGCTGCCTAATATATATTCCACCCACTTCTAGGTATTATTATAATAGATAGATAATCTATGTTATACATGTGACCTGTCGGTGGTCATAATGTAATAGCTGATCAGTATATTATAAACTATAAACAAAGAAATAATCAATAAATTAATAAAAATTTACAAGTATGTATATATTGTATGTAAATATTTTTTTTTAATTGCAGTTCATGTATATTTACCCAAGGGCCCTCCCAGTGAGCTCAGTATGCACACACACACAAACCCAACACTGAGTGGGTGAAGTTCTTACTGAAGTTCTTAACTTCGCTCGATCCATCTGTTCTAAAAAATTATTATCCTATCTCTGTTCTACCATTTGTGTCTAAGGTCTTTGAAAAGATTGTGTTTCTTGAACTTTACTCTTTTATTGCTTTAAACAGTTTGTTTGAGCATTTTCAATCTGGTTTTAAGGCGGCCCACAGTACTGAATCAGCTTTCTTGAGAGTGTTAAACGACATCTTTTTAGCCAGTGATACGGGGGATTCTGTGGTCCTGGTTCTTTTAGATTCATCAGCTGCCTTCGACACTATCGATCACTCGATATTACTAAACAGACTAGAGTCTTGGGTGGGTCTCTCTGGCATAGTCTTAAAGTGGTTTCAGTCATTTTTATCTGACAAAAAATATGTGGTTAAGATAGGAGATTTTTCCTCATCGACCTCTTCTTTTCCCTGTGGTCTTCCACAAGGCTCTGTGCTGGCTCCAACTCTATTTTCATCTTACATGCTACCTCTGCGCTCCATTTTTAGGAAACATGGGGTATCTTTTTACTTTTACGCTGATGACACGCAAATCTACTTACCATTTAAGAAAAATGATGGCTTGGCCATGACTACCTTGTTATCCTGTTTAGATGAAGTTAAATCTTGTTTACCCCATAATTTTTTATCTCTTAATGAAAGGAAAACTGAGCTAATGGTCTTTGGCCCTTCGGAACACATGAAGGCCCCTGATCTTGATCTGAGTCCTCTATCAGCCTTTAGATCCCCTCTATCCACTTGGCTCTGATTCTGCTCACGCTGTGCAGTAGGAAACATCATCACACTCTTAGATAGAATTATTGTTTAGAGTTGTTGCAGTGTGTACACTCAGTTACTGGATTATACACACACACACACACACATTATACTGCATAATATTAGTGAACTATTAGTTACTGTCTGATAAAAGATTTTCTACTGATACTGATTTTAAGTAAGTTTCAGTTTTGTTGAATTAATAAGATGGTAATAATAAATAAAGCACCGATTTCTTTTTCTTATTTTGCATATATGTCACTCTTGAATCACACAAACGTTTCAGATCATTAAACAATTTGTAAATAACCCCATTTTTGGGGAATACTGAGTATTAGAAACCCAGATTTAGAAAACGCAAGCGCAGTTAATAAATTTATTAACACAATTCAAAGATTACGTTGATTAAAACCAGCAGGGATAATCCAAAATCGAAAGTCCAGTAAGAAGGCACGAGAGAGACTAATCTCAAGGCCAGGCTGTGCCTTTGTCTCTATGATGATGTAAAGGTCTGGGTGATACTGTCAGGCTGATTAGATTTGCACCTATGTATTTGAAAGGCACTGTTATGCTGATGAGATCAGGGCTGGGGAACTTCTGTTACCAGGCTGATTCCTGTACTTTTTTCCCCTAAATTTGGCATCTAATGACTTTTGTCCTTTATTTATTTATTTATTTATTTAAATTTTAAAAGTCACCAGGACATTACCCAGCCTAGTTAAGAGGCAAGAAACCTTACACCTCATGGGTGTGTGTAGACCGGTTACATATTATTATTAACAATTTCACACAAAACAAAAGGATGAATTTTTGTTAAATATGTTCTATTAATATGTATATTTAATATGAACCCTTTACTATGTTTACATTGTTATAAATGATCTCTGGTTCATTCAGTAGCATTTTGTAATGTGAGTGATTTTTACCAATTTTAATGCTGTGCAAACTAGTGACTAGAATAAGGAGACAAATAAGATGAATTGGGGACAATACATTTTATATATTCACTACATAGGGCAAAAAAAATCATTAATATTCATCTACAAGTTTATTTCTAAATCACTATAAGAATTTTTTTCATCAGATTAAAATCTAATGTTCACTAATACAGTATTATACAGTACAATATGTGTGTGTGTGTGTGTGTGTGTGTGTGTGTGTCCTAAGCTCATTGTCTGGAAATACTTCCTGGATTAATAGTAAATACCCAATATTCCTACAAAGTCAGACACCACAAGTGTGTCAAAAGTGACAGGAAAATGAACAGAGGTTTTTTTCCCTGCACACACACACACACATACACTACAATTTCATTTGAATTCTGCATTGTATGTGTATAAAGGATGTACAATCTTAACCTGCACTCATCTATCTTATTCCATAAGCCTGAACATTAGTATGGAGTTTTTTTCCCATCTGTACAGTAGAGATTGTAATCCATAATGTACATGAGTATTCTAAGGCCATATCATGTGATAGTCATTGAACATTACAGGAAGATGGGCAGAAGCGTCATGCAACATTTTATTAATATTCTGTTAAAAAATTTGTTAAAAAAGGTTTTTCTTTTTCTAATCATCACCTATTTTATAATATTAATCCTAATACTGGTCTTATACTAATAGCTAATTAACATCAGAGACATAAAAAAAAACCAAAAAACACCATATATATTTTAATTATTGCACCACTCTGATGAAGGTTTTACACACTCCCTCAGCATCTTCCCATCCAGCTTCTTAAAAGATATTCACCCAGTAGGATTTTACAGCTGTTAATGAATTAAGTTCCCAAGACCATAATTTCTCCTCCAGAGAGAGAGAGATAACCATTTTAGAAGCTATTACAGATGTGAAAGGACTTCATTAACCACCGTTTATTAAAAAACAAAGCATAAATCTTTGTAATTAATTATATTATTGTTATTTACGCATATGGGTATGCTGTTATTATTTAAACATTATTAGGATTGATATTCTCAGTAAGTGTTCCCATGTTGGCAAATCAAAAGGCTGAAAAAAAATGTTAATCACACTCTGACACCAAACACAGGAGATACGATGTGTGCAGCGCGTGCTCCTGCAGGCCAAAAACTGAAAAAATGAAAGGCCGAAACAGAGAAAGTGGGTGAGTCTTGGGTGCTCCTGATCCTGTCACCAGGTTGTTGATGTAAGGGACAGTCTGCCATGACCGCTGACCGCCACCAGAGGGAGACAGAGAGCTGTCTCTCTCTGTAATTAGTTGTAACCAGCTCCACCTGTGACTGGCCTGTTTACGGGCTGCTTACAGGTAACTGATATATATATATGTGTGAGTGTTTCATATATGTAAAAGATGTACTATTCTTACCTGCTGCTCATTTGGAGACCTACAGTTCTCCCATGTGACTTGAAAAACCTTCAATTGTCAAAGAATTAACAGATAAATGTTTAACATTATTGGCACCCACACAGTTTATTTAATTGTCCAGCCTCATAGGTGTGTTGTTTATATTGCTAATCAATGTAAGTTTAAAGTTATATGCTGTTGTCTGGTTACATTTTTCTGATTGTACCTGTACATAGAAAAAGGTTTATACGGTAAAAAGAGTGTGTGATCGAGAAGACTCATTTGAGGGCTGATTCTGAACAAGCCAAATATGTGTTAAACATCTATAGGGGCTGAGCCCCCCTTAACTAAAAATCCTAGAAACGCCCCTGGTAATAACCTTAAAGCAACGCTTTCCAACAAAATCATCCGCTCTTTTTAAAATTTATAATATATCCAACATTGTTTTATTATAACAATATTTTACAAACTTATGATAACCCACCCGTTAAAATACTACGAACACAATATATTGTGTTTCCAGTGGCTCCTAAAGCAAAGGAAACCCATTTCAAAATATTTAATAGTATTTATCCATCATCTGAGTTTTTAAGACAACGGTTTAATTTTGAACAAATGCTTGTACTTTCTGTAAAATTGACATTGAGACTACTGATCACCTTTCCTTTTCTTGTGAGTTCTCTGCTATCTTTTGGGAAAACATGTCTTATTGGTTGGAGCCAAAGATACAATAACTGCCCGCTTTTGAAAGAAAACATTATATTTGGAATACTACTGGATGATAAGAATAATAACCTTCTCATCAATATAATGCTGATTTAAGGGATAATGCTGATTTTAACAGGATTTTATTTGCAATTATGTTCCATCATTGGAATATATGAAAGGTAAAAAGGCCAAGAAACTTGTTGGCATAATAAGAGAATTTTGGTTTATTAGGAGAAGAATAAAGAGACCCTTTTTCATTTCTTTTTTTATTTTAATTATTTATTTTTTCTTTGTTATATATTTTTTATTATTTCTTATTTCTCCATAGTTTCGATACTTATTTTCTTATGTAATTAATGTGTGCCCTGTTTTTTGATCAACGTTTACACAACTTTATGATGCTATCATAAATGTATATTTTGTTCTATTTTTTGTTCAATTAAAAAAAAAAAAGTAACTCAGATGCTGGGTAGAAGAAGAACGTCTCAAACCGGAAGTGTAGCCTGGGAGAGGGGACGTCTGCTCGAGGTGGTTTGAAGGCGGCAGGCGGGAAGAGTAGAGAAAAGAAAGAACAGTAGAGAACAGTACAAAGAAACAGAAAAAGAGTAAAATGCAAACATCCAAAACAACAAATGAGTGAAGTATCTAACTCGAGGTAAATGGTGAAGGACAAGGTAAAACAGGAAGTGTAGGACAAAAAGAAGAATATAAAGTAATCCTAAAACTAACACAGGAAGAAGCATCGTTTAGAGACTGGAAGCCAATACAAATCACACAAACAATAACAACACTAATACTGTAGGAGATATTAAAAGTGGCAAAATATTAAGAAATGGTTTTCTATCAATAATATGCAAGAACAAACTCAACAAGGAAAAGCGAATAAAATTTAAGAAATTAAGGGGAAAAGAGTCAAAAGTGTGCAGATAGAAGAAAGAAGGGCCCGGGAAGTGATCACGGGGATACCAACAACAGTAACAATTGGAAAGATAAAGCAAAACCTATCAGGAGGGAAAATAAAGGAGATTAAAAGATTCCACAAGAAACAGAATGAGGTGTGATAGCCTGTCACTGAAGATGAAATTTGAAGAAAGTAAATTACCATATAGAGTATTCGTGGGATACATTCATCCCCCACTAAGATGTTCCAAATGCCAAAGATATGGGCATATAGCAGCGGAAAACAAAGGTGTGGGAGATGTGCAGGGGAGCACGAATATGGAAATGTGAGACAGGAACCAAACTCAAATGCTGTAATTGCAGAGGAGAACACAGTGCAGCATACAGGGGATGTGAAGCTAGCAAAAAAAATGGTGGAAGTACAGAAGACTAGAACAGAGCAAGGAATAACATATGCAGAGGCACTAAAAGTTACAAACAAGAAAAATGGAAACAAGGAAAAACGATAAGATTTGGAAAAAAAGAGAGGAGAGGTACACACTAGATGTAGTCAAATTAAAGAAGACACTCTGATTGTAAACCAAAACAACTTTTTAATCAACTCCTCCGCACAGACAAACAAGATAACAGAGAAAATAAAGACCATAGTAAACACAGCCAGAACCACCTAGGGATAGACGGACTAAGTTAGGAAAAAGTCTGTGATAAATGAATTGAGAGCGCAGTCAATATATAAACCTGAAATAACGATATTATCAAGAATGTTTAATAGCTAACGGACAAGAACTTAAAAATTCATAGCAGACAAACCAGAAAAAACACAAATTATATGCGAACAAGAAACATGGCTAAAAACAAATACAAAATACTAGGAAATTAGAAAACAATTAGTAAAGATAGAGAAAAAGGGAACGGAGTGGGAGTAGCAATACTAAGAGAATAAGGAACTAAATATATAGTAGTGGAAAGCAAGAATGAACATGAAACAATAACAGTCGCAGTATGGACAGAGGAACGCAGCATAACTACATAGTAAACTACTACAATCCATGTAAATTAAACAACAGCACACTGGAAGAAATAATAGGAAAATGGGAAGAACACATTATATGCTGTGGTGACTTTAACGCGCACAATACACTCTGGGGAAGCAGAGAAACAGACACAAATGGGGAGGTAGTAGAGGAATTTATAAGAAATAGAGGTCTCGTATGTACAAACAACATCGAGGGAACCAGACACAACAGTACACATAACACAGAGAGTGCAATAGACTTAACAGTCAAAGGAAATCACAGGAATATGTACATGGAACACCCAAAAGTACTATACAATGGGAAGTGACCATTATCCGATATTAATCAAACAGGAGTAAGCAGCAGACAAGAGAGGGAAAATAAAATACCAAGATGGATATTGGGGAAAGCTAAGTGGGAGAAATTTAAAACAAATATAGATATGACATATAAGGAGGAATCAATTAAAAGTATAACAGAAATAGAAGAACTTAAAAACAGAACAACTAATATTATTAACCAAACATCATGCAAAACGATTCCGAAAAACAAAGGTGTAACGAAAAGGAAAATGCGTACCATGGTGGAATAAAGAATGTAGCAAGGCTGTCAAAAACAGAATTAAAGCATTCAAACAACTTCAAAAACACCATTCACTGGAAAAACTAATCCAATATAAGAAAGCACAGGCGATAGTCAAGAAAAACACAAGAACTGCTAAACGCACACACTGGAGACAGTACTGCAACACGATAGGAAGAGAGACACAACTAACAAACATCTGGAAAATGATAATGAAAATGAACGGATTAAAACTAGAAATGAAATCCCAGTACTACAGTACAATAATGGGACTGCAATTAGTAACAAAGCAGAGGCCTTAGCCATAACATTTGTCAACATACACAGTTCAGAAAACAGCTATTTGAGAGAGGATATGAAAAACATAATAATTCAATAAAAGGAAAGAAGAAGAAAGGAAAGCAACACAGAAGAACTAGACCTCCCATTCTCAATACATGAGTTTAAAAAAGCAACAGCAAGGGCACGGCTAACAACACCAGTGAGAGATGACATCCGCTACAAAATGCTTATGCACATGACAGAGAACTGGATTTAACTGATAATAAGCCTCTTTTAACTTAATATGGGAAACAGGTAATATCCCCAAAGACTAGAAACTAGCCACTATAATACCAGTACTAAAACCAGGTAAAGAAGCTTCACAGTACACACAGTATCTGCTTTACAAAGAGACATAAGTATATCTCTCTGAAACTATACAAACAATAACTAAAACCAGTACAAACGGGAATGTACTGTACATATCTAGGAATGTACTAATATACCGAATTTTGGAAAACAATAAACCCTGTCTGGAGATTAATGGGACAGTTTAATTAGTGAATGGACACCACATGTTTGAGAACTGGAAGAAACCTGACACACAGTAAAGTACCTTTAAGGGGAAAGCTGGTCTGTTATGCCGGGACGGTGTCCATCCCACTCGGGAAGGTCCTGCTCGAATTTCTTGTAGTACAGCTTATAATCTTAGAAGAGGCCTAGTTTGTTAAAGTTTCATTTCTATCTGTCATGTCTATGTGCAATATGTTGTTGTCATCCATCCATTTAATAATAATCCAGATATAACTTCTTAGTATTATTTATTTGTTAGTTTACATCTCAACGCACTGGTATAACATCAGAGCTCGAGGGAGAAGTAATCACACACAAAAACGAAGTACACAGCACTAAGTTCAACATTCACAACTAGAGTCTAAATAAAAGTCCTGTTTGTTAACACTTGCGCACAACGAACTCTCGCACATTTTTGGCATACAACAGTCAGTAGTATAATCTAAAAAAAAAAAAATACATAACAAAACATAAATTTATATGATTAATGAGAACATACAGTATAACTCAACACCCCCACTTGTTCTCATCATCTTAAGCCATGTACAATGTCATCACAAATATTTAGTTCCCAAACAGAAATCCTTTAAACTTTAGAATTTTAATTTTTGAAACAGATTTTGTCAAAATGTCTGCCACCATGTCTTCTGTTGGGCAGTACACAATATGTACTCTTCTCTTACTGACAGCATCACGGATAAAGTGATATTTCACATCAATGTGTTTAGATCTAGATCTATTCACTGGATTTCTACTCAGTGCAATGGCCCCCTGATTATCACCATACATTGTGGTGCAAGTGTAAACACTACTGTCCATGCCATTTAGCAGTTGAGTTAGGTACATGCTTTCCTGAGTAGTGTTTGCTAGACCAATGTATTCAGCTTCGCAAGTCGACAGTGCCACTGTCGGCTGTTTCTTAGACTTCCATGAGATAGCAGGGCCTTGTTCTGTCAGGCTGAAACAGTATCCTATCCTACACCTATCTTCTACAGAAGATGCCCAGTCAGAATCACTGAATGCTATTGGACTTAAAGTCTTGTCTGTTTTCTTGTAACACAGCTCGTAGTCAGCTGTACCTTTTAGGTATCTCAGGACATGTCTAGCAGCTACTAAGTCATGTGTTTTAGGCTTTGCAAGGGTTTGTGACAGTTTACTGACTATCCAGCTAATGTCTGGTCTGGTACAGGTCATTGCACAGATCAAGCTTCCAACAAGTTCCCGGTATTCTTTGGGGTTCTCAATCTCGTTGTTGTTTTCTTCCTCATTCATATTACACCCCACTTTTAACTCACTTGGGGTAGCTTTTGGTTTACAGTTTGATATTCCAAACCTTTCAAGCATTTTGAGGATGTACTTTTTCTGATTCATTTTAATTTCTCCCTCTTTTTGCGCAAACTGAATCCCCAAAAAATAAGATATTTTTCCTAAATCCTTCATGTTAAATTTGGACTTCATTATTTCTTTAAAACTGTTGAGCTGATCGTTACTTCTTGCTGCAATTATCAAATCATCTACCCAGATGATCACTATGATTGTCTCATTTTCAATCTGCTTTCTATACACACAGTGATCAGACTGATTTCTTTCAAAGTTGTTTTGTTCCAAATGATCATTGAAAAGTTCGTACCAGTTTCTTCCAGACTGCTTTAGACCATACAGAGATTTTTTTCAACTTGCATACTAACTTGTCTCCTATGTCAGATGTTTCTTCAAAACCCTTTGGTTGTTCTAAGTATATGTCTTCCTCTATTGGAGCATATTGGAGTAAGTATGCTGTTTTGACATCCATCTGCTGAACTAAGAAATTGTTCTGAGCAGCTATTTGCATTAATGCCCGTACTGAGGTGAGATTTGCTGTAGGAGCAAATGTTTCATGGTAGTCTATGCCTTCAGTTTGGTTGCATCCCTTTGCAACATACCCAGCCTTAAAGATTTTTCCTGTTTCTGCATTTTCTTTAAGGGCATATACCCATCTTCCCCCTACTGTCTTTCTGTCCTCTGGTAGAGTTGTCAATTCAAATGTGTCATTTTCTTTAAGTGAGTCCATCTCTTCCTTCATAGCATGCTCCCATCCGGGAGCCTCAGGTGACATAAGAGCCTCTCTATAGGTTTGGGGGACTCCACACACTGCCCTGTAACAATAATCAACACTCACATTGGTTACGTCATCTTTGGAGTATGTCAGATAATCTTGTAAATACTTTGGGGCTCTCTTTTCTCTTTTTGAGTGGTAATGTTTTTGACTAGCCGTGTCTGTTGGACCTGTACTGTTTTTGTTGTCTTCTGTGTCTACTTTTTCTGTAGTTCCATCATGTTCTAACACCTCTGTATTGTCTGTATCAATAGTCTCCATGTTTCCATCTAGGACCCTGTTCTCTGTGCTTTCCTCACTTTGTGGGACATCACCACTGCTCCCACTATCCTGTGTCCTGTCTCTGTATTGTATTTCTAAGTAATCTTCTTCGGTTTGTGTCTACTGTTCAGCACTGCTCTTCCTAATGAATTTCACCAATCTATGTTTTGACACCTTTTTTGTCTGTGGATTGTATACCAGATAAGCTGGGCTATTTTTACTATACCCCACAAATATTCCCTTCTCACATCTAGGATCCGATTTCTTATGATTGTGTTTGTACGCATAGCATTCTGATCCAAAAACCCACATTTTTACAAAGGTCTGGCTTTCTTCCTGTCAACATGAAGTATGGAGTATTCTTAATTTTGTCATTGTAGCATCTGTTTCGGATGTGAGTTGTAGTTTTGACAGCATAAGGCCACAGAACTTTTGGTAATCCCTTCTCTATTAGCAGACACCTTCCCATTTCAAAGATGGTTCGCCATTGTCTCTCAGCTGTACCATTTTGATGAGGAGAGTAGGGAGATGACGTATTATGTCTTATACCCTTTTTTCGTAAAAGTGACTGAAATGCATTGCTTGTGTATTCTGTGCCATTGTCTGATCTTATGCATTTGACTCTACCGTATGGTGCACTGTCTGCAAGGAACTTCTCTGTTGCTAGAGTAGTGTCACTCTTGTTCTTAAGGAAGTAAACAGATACTGCCCCTGAAAAATCATCTGTGAATGAAACTGCATACTTATATCCATCTTGAAAAGTTGGTTCAATGGGACCTGCTAAGTCAGTGTGTACCAACTCTAGGGCCTCACCAGCTTTTGTGTCAGTTTTCCTATTTCTGTTGTTGATGAACTTTCCCTCAGTACAAACATTACAGTCTAATTTGGTATTACCTGTGATTTTCATACCTTCAACCACTTCAGGTAATTTCAACACATCACTAACATTACAATGTCCCATGATCTCATGCCATGTTTTAACATCACAAGTTAGACTCATTTTGTCCCTGGACATCATATCAGTAACTGATGCATCAACACATTGTTTGTTGTTATTTACCGTTTTCAGATAGTACAGTCTCTCGTGCTCTTCTATGCGGAACACAGCTCCATCCTTGCTTATCAGTTCATTCTGTCCTTCCTGGAAGATCACCCTGGCCCCATCTGTTGTAGCAGCTTGAACGGAGATGATGCTCTGTGGGTATGATGGTACTGTATGAACAAGGCCTTCTTTAGAGTGATCCTGATGCATTTCCCTTCCACGTCCAGCAGTAGCACCTCTGCGTCACCCCGCTTTAATGCCACGTTGTTCATCCTGACTCCATCCGCTAGCTCCATATGGTGTGATTTTGGGTCGAAACTCTCGTCAAATTTCGTGAAATCGTTCTTCTCTGTTAAGATGTGGGATGTTGCTCCACAGTCTACCATTAGTCCATTTTGTCCATATTGTCTGGAAGAAATGTTTGACTGACTTTGAACACAAATGTTTGTTCTTTCTCATGCTCCTCTTGTTTTTCTGCAGCCTGTTTTGCTTCATCTTTGTGTCCGTCCTTTCTCCGGCAGCATGTCTCATCACTGTGTGTTGAACTTCTATGGTAGTTGCACCACTTAGGTACGCCTTTTTGGCGGCAATCGCGCGCAATATGACCGCGGTTTCCACATCCGTAGCAGGTCACGGATGCTATGTGCACTTTCATCACATTGTCAGATTTGGGTTTATCATCAAATTTTTCTGTCTCTTCATAGCTTCTTAGTTTGCTTTTGAACTGGGTAAAAGTCAATTCTTCACTACTCTGAGTAGTATGGATAGCGAAAGGTTTGTAGGAATCTGGCAGGTCCTTTAGGATTATAGCTATTATCAGACCGTCACTTATTACTTCTTTTGCGTTTCTTAGCGAAGTCACCGCTTTCTCAGCTCGGATGATGTAGTCTGTTATCGCCTCGTCAGATTCCTTCTTTAACGAAGTTAGTTTAGTGTATAGGGTGATAATTCTAGGCTTACCCTGACTAGCGTAGTGATTTCGAAGTATTTGCAGAGCTTTCCTGCCGTCATCAGTCGCCTCTCGCATCACCAGTGACAAGTTTTTATTATCGAGAAATTGAATTAGTTCAGCGTAGCACTCCTCATTTGTTTCCTCGTCTATGTCCCCGGTAGACAGTATTGTTTCTTTTAAACCCATTATTCTCAGATGGCCAAGAAATTTTACTTCCCATAGTTCGTAGTTGTTTTCATCTCCGTCGAAAACTAGCCTCTGCCATCTTCCTCCTGTAGCATTGGCGCGCCTGGGCCCATAACCTGTTAAAGTTTCATTTCTATCCGTCATGTCTATGTGCAATATGTTGTTGTCATCCATCCATTTAATAATAATCCAGATATAACTTCTTAGTATTATTTATTTGTTCGTTTACATCTCAACGCACTGGTATAACATCAGAGCTCGAGGGAGAAGTAATCACACACAAAAACGAAGTACACAGCACTAAGTTCAACATTTACAACTAGAGTCTAAATAAAAGTCCCATTTGTTAACACTTGCGCACAACGAACTCTCGCACATTTTTGGCATACAACAGTCAGTAGTATAATCTAAAAAAAAAAAAATACATAACAAAACATAAATTTATATGATTAATGAGAACATATAACTCAACATAGTTAATCGGTAACTACACAGAGCCCAGGCCAGGAAGCAGACAAACAGGCTAAACCAACCATCTGCTAGCTGCACAGAGTCATCATTCAGGGTTTACCATATTGAGACTGTGTCTGTTCCCAGAGCTTGTCTGTTTTAGTAATTTCATTATTGTAGAAGCCAAAAATTCAGAGCACACAGTCAGCACCTCTGAAGCTAGGACTGTTAAATATTAGATATCTTGCATCTAAAGCAGTTATTTTTAATATAACTGTCGCAAATCAGGAGTTTGATATACTGTGTTTAACAGAAACCTGGATTAAAGAGAGTGAGTATGTAGCTCTAAATGAAGCTAGTCCTCCTGAATACAGCTACATACACCAGCCTCGGTTAACTGGTAGAGGAGGAGGCATTGCAGTTATTTACATTGATATTTTGTCTTATTGTACAAAAACACAGAAACAAATTTAATGCATCTGGAATTCTTTATAGGAACATACAGTAAGTGTAGCTACATATATTAAGTCAGCTTAGTCGATCCCGCAAATGATCATTTACAGACCCCCAGGGCCGTACCCTGAATTTTTTTTTTTGTGAATTTGCAGATTTCCTTTTAAACCTGGGCGTTTCTGTAGACAAAGCGGTAATGCAGTAATGCAGCAGCTATGTTCATATCTACATAGAAATAGCATACAAGTGTATAAGTTAGGATATAAGTCAGCCCTCGTCACAGCACAGAGAGGGGACTTGTTTAAGTAATACATTACCTCTGGCCTCTGATCAGGGTTGCGGCACTATGCTTGTGTTACTCGACCTCAGCGCAGCTTTTGACACCATTGATGATAGTATTCTCCTTCACGGATTGGAAAATGTAGTAGGGATTAAGGGTACAGCCCTCTCCTGGCTCAGATTTGACTGATCGTTATTAGCTTGTAGATTTATATGGTGATTATTCTGTATGTTCTCAAAAGGGGTTTGGTGTTCCACAGGGTTCAGTTTTACTCCCACTGCTTTTTCTCTCTTTACATGCTCCCTGGTCAACATAATTCGTAAGCATGGTATTAGTTTTCATTGTTATGCTGATGACACACAAGTATACGTTTTAGCAAAACCAGATGAGAAAAACCAGCTTACTAAAGTTGAGCAATGTGTGCAGGACATAAGAGATGTTAATTAATTTCCTTCTGCTTAATCCTGATAAGACAGAAGTTCTAGTCATAGAACCACAAGCAGCTAGAAGTAAGATTTCTGATCACACTGTGATTTTAAATTTCCTTTCTGTTCCATCAAGTGCAACAGTAAAAGATCTCGGTGTGATTATAGATTCCAGCCTTTCATTTAAAGCTCATGTAGATAATATTACCAGGATAGCATTCTTTCACCTCAGAAATATTGCCAAGATAAGAAATATATTGTCACTAAACGATGCACAAAAACTAGTTCTTGCTTTTATCACCTCTAGGCTGGAGTATTGTAATGCCTTACTGTCTGGTTGTTCAACGAGGTGCATAAATAAGCTTCAGCTAGTCCAGAATCCCCAGTGGAAACTTTAGTGTATTACAAATATATTGAAATCCTCGATAGTACATTGCAAATATACTAACAAAAAATTGTACCATCAGTTATTATATAAAAAGTATACTAACATCATGCTTTTACCAAATTTTGGAATTAAATTTTTAATATACTTAAAAATAATTGTATTATAGTACACTTTTCAAAAATATATTATTGGAAAATATACTTTAAGTGAAAGGTTGGTCTAATTTTCAAAGTATACTTATTTAAACTTGTTTTTCAATGTATTTTTGGTATATTTAAAAAAATATATGCTTAAAATAATCATTGTACAAACGTACAGAAAGTATACATTAGAAAACAATTTTTAATATTCTGAAGTCTCTGTATATTACACTCTTAAAAAAAAGGGTTCCTCGAGGTTCTATATAGAACCCTGGGGTTCAGTACTTGGCCAATAGAACCTTTTACCAAAAAAAATGGTTCTATGTAGAACCCTTGCATAGCAAAGAACCTTTTTTTATTAAAATGGTTCTATAATTCATGTTTTATGACTGAAGTGTAAACTAAAGATTATACAACACATTCACAAAGCTTTTTGAGTCAAGACCCATGAGAATGACTTCTGTCAAAAACAAGAGAAAACAAATATTAATGAGCTGTACATTAGCATAAAACTTAAATTTCCTTAAATTAAATTAATTTCCTTTATTTTGTATACCATATTGTGATGGTTTTAATCTTTTGAAGGGAACATTAAAAACAAATAATCGTAAAAATGCTCCCTGGTGGCGTACATGCGTTGCGTCATCTTTGAATTCCTATTGGTGGATTGGCGAAGATGAACCTCGAGACAAGTGACAGTTAATTTTTCAAACTGAAGAGTCCCGAGTCCGCCATTTCTACCCGTTTAAACCCTGAGGTAAGTTAAGTTTTTACATTTTTGAAATGATTTTGCTGAAATATTTAGTATTGCAGTTAATATTTGTCTTGGTTAGAGTAGCCCTAGTGTTAAATACTGATACTAGAAGCACACTTTACCTCAGTTAGCTGTCGTGTAACGTTAGTACTGACGGGCTCCGTCGGTTTAGAAAGCCCTGTTAAATTGATTTTTCTCCGGTTTTTAAATGAATTAAGATACAGTATCCGTTTATTTCCTTGTTAATGTTAATGAAATTGTCAACTACAATAAGATAGCTGTGTTATCTAGGTAAATATATTGTACTTCTGTGGCATGTCTCTCTCTTATTTATTATTTCTTCTTTAGAATATGAAATATTTGGTATTTTTTTACAGAGCAGCAAATTGATGGGGAGACTCTGCTGGGTCTCACAGAAAGGATGGTGGAAAGACTTTTTCCTGTAATGAAACAACAGGTGACATTTATGAAGGAGCTTAGTAAGTTAAAAAAGTAAGTCTGTGTTGTTAAATATTAAACAAACGAATGCTAACCAAGCTTAAAATCCTTATCCTAATTTATATTTTTATATTTCTTTGTGCCAGGCAGATAAGAAAAATCAGTGTAATTATATTTCTGTGAATTCCTATAGCTCATTTGTTAGCAATGTGTTAGCAATACAGAAGGGTATCCCAAGGAACACATACTGATAAATGTATAGATTGAACACAATGCAAGTCCCTTTAGATAAAAGCGTCTGCCAAATATGAAGTATTTTTCATTACTTTATCACACCCACTATTTTTCTTATTGAACTTATTATTCTGTCCCGGAAAAACATCACTATATGGTAGTCAGTTGCAACCTCCAGTTCATGCTGACTTTAAGGTACTTGTTTGGCTGAAAGTGTGTAATTTGGATATAAGCACCTGAAGTAATTGTACTGGTTTATATTTAAGATGCTGCATGAAATGACAATGAGGTTTGGAACAGACTTGGCAAAAAACATGGAAACATCTCTGAATGAAATGGCCCCAAACATCATCAGGAGTGCAAAAGAAGGAAGTAAAAAAAAAACTCTACGCCAATCTCATTGGACCAGCAGAGGAAATCACAGAAGGTAACAACACCATATATTTTTCCCCATCCAACCTATCTGTTCCATACGGAGCCCAGGAAGTCACCTGTGTAAAAAATAAAACAACAATAATCCATGGCGACGGTTTTGCAATCTGTCCGCTCAGTTTATAAACTGTACTCACGAATTCTCAAACTGTTCCCCACAGTTTAACAAATCGTGCCCACAGCAGGGTTTCCGCGGAGTCTTAAAAAGTCTTAAAAAGTCTAAAATTTAAAAAACGTTTTTTTAGGCCTTAAAAAGTCTTAAATTCGCTGTTCAAAACCAGCATTGTTCGGTTACCAACATTCTTCAAAATATATTTTTTTGTGTTATGCTGAAGAAGGAAAGCCATATAGGTTTAAAATGACAAGAGTGAGTTAATGATGACAGAATTTTCATTTTTGGGTAAACTATCGCTTTAATTGATTTCTGTACCTAATATACAATAATTTGTATCTGTTTGTAGGTCTCGTTAGGAATGCTGCACTCATTTTATTGCCAGCACTTTTTAAAGAAAACGCCAGCTTCCTCTACTGTGTAGATAGTGTAAGTATAGTCTTCTGTAGTTTCATTAACATTTGATGCACTTGACTTGAATTAAAGGAACTGTTCATGCAAATATAAAAATATTAGTCAGTTTACTCACCCTTATGCCAAATTTGTAAAAAAAAAAAATTAAATGTACCCTATAATTTACTCACTCTTCCTTAGTCATAAGCTTTGTACTGTTTACACTGCTTTGTAATGTTATTGAATAGCACCCCAATTTCTTGTGTGTCACGTGCTTAGCTGTCATATCTGTGTTGTGTCATGAACGATTCAGTTACAAGAACAAAAGAACCAATGAGATTCAAAGTAATCAAAGTGGAGCTGACGTGGTAGCATGTTGAATGTTCTTCAGTCATCTTTAATGTTGACATTCAAACACATTACAAAGCTTTCTATTATTAAATATATCTCAGATTGTGTTAAACTGAAGAAACAAAGTCATACACATTGTTTGGCTTGTTGGTGAGTATATTATGGGGTAATTTTAAGTCTATTTGATGACTTCAGTTAATTGGTGAAAAGCACTCAAAAGGTGAAATGTTTGTTTTACAGGAACCCAAAGGTCCTACACCAACCATTGTGTTTAACGGCTCTCCTGATCCCTTCAAGGCTGAAAGCGTCAGCATTATAATGGACAATGTGAACATCATAAGAGAGGCAGACATCGACATGACACAGGCTGTGGAATGCCTGTTTGCAATCTATTTTCTTTTCAATGTGCAATACCCGGTTGACATCAAGCACACACAGAACTTTTCATTCAAAAATATATGCTTAAACTAAGACAAGAGCATGACACAAGAACACCAATACCTGTACTGAAAATGTACAGTCAACTTGTGTGAATTGTAGTGCCATTTAATAGATGTTTTAATTGTTCATATGTTGATTTTATCTGCATTGTCAAAGATCAAAAATGATTTGTTGTAAAAGTGAAGTACTGTATATGTACATAAACAAGCTTATGTATGTTTATTGCAAAGTGAAAATGCTTAAATGAAATATTCAAACTAAATGGTTAAATGTAAATGGTTAAATGTAATTAAACATCTTAAATGTAAATGTGAAATTTGCTGTCTAATACAGAAGTATACAGAGGTGTAATTTTAAATATGACTAATATTTTTGTAGAATCAATTGAATAAATGTAAACTTTTTGAATTTTCTGGATTGTTTATATTTTCTTATTTAATAATAACTCGTTAAATGGTTAACGATTTAGAAATGGTTCTATTTAGAACCATCTAACTTGGATTCAAAGAACCATTTGGGGTTCTTTTTATGGAACCCTTTTAAATGGTTCTATATAGAACCATTTTGGAGTTCCATATATGAAGCGGGTGATAGAACCATTTCTGGTTCTAAATAGAACCATTTCTTTTAAGAGTGTATCAGTTAAATTTAAATGTACTTATATTTAGTGCACTACTCTCTCATGCTTTTAGACTCGTTTCTGCACGCTAAATCTCTATCTCGTGCGCGCGCGATGTTAAACTCGTTTTTGTGCGCTGAAAATCATTTTTCCTGTTCAAGATAATTTATGTTTGCACTCTCTCACTCTTCTGCGCTTACAGAATAAAGTAACACACTGCAGCAGTGTGATATCTCTGTGTCTATTCCAGCCAACCATAGACTAGTATTCGGCGCCCCACCAGCCATTCAGAGATTGTAGGCGGGCAGATTCGGAAAGTCCGCTCTCTGATTGGCTCCCCAGTCCTCCACTTCTAGTTTGAAATAACGGCTGGAAGCTGCATCATCGCGTGTGTTAGTTCATATCATTATTATTTTATTTTTAATCGGCATAAGGTAAATTTAACGGTTTTTGTTAGGTAATTTGTAATTAAGTACATAATTTAAACTATAGAATGTATTGTCTAATGTGTTGTTGCTAAATCTCATGTACTTTGCTTGTGGTATAATGGCTCCGTAGCTCTCGGCCTGTTTTCAGTCTCCGTGTAACAGAATCAACACACCAGGTTTAAACTAATACTGTACCTGTATACTCTAATACTAATGTCTGTCTGTGTTCAGACTAAAGTTTAAATTTTAGTTTGTGTGTTTGTTAAATACAAATAAACTATAGGACTGTTTTTTGTAACCTTGTGCAAATTAAATCTGTTGAACTCATGAATAAAATCTCCCTCATAATTACTGTACTAAAGTAATGTGTTTTAAAAACATGTTATAGTGTAAAAAATACATTTAGCATTTGTAAATTATCCTAAACACCTTTAGTGTACTGGTAATACATTTGCAATACTGTAGTATAGAAGGTTTTATGTACTGTATGATACAATAAAGTATATTTGTATTAACCACAAAGTGTACTTTTTTAGTATTTGTAATTGACAAGAAGTATAACAGCTACTGCTGTAATAAAAATATATACTCATAGTATATTAATCATGTATTTTTAACACAGTAAAAATAGCTGTAATGTACTTATAATATATTAAATATATACTTAAAATGATCCAATCAGAGACTGGAGGAGGGACAAGTTCCCAGTTCAAACTCTGAGAGAAAAAGTGTAAGAGCAGCCCTGATCTTTAAGTGTTTTTGTGACAGACATAAAAAATAAAATCAGAGTGCAAAACAGTTTTTGGCATGAAAATAACAGCATATTAGCCCAACTTCTGATTATTGGTTAGCATGTTTAGCTCCACCTCCTTGTTACACATCATGGGAGTGACAGCGGAATGTTGTGAATGAGGAAGAGAGATGAGAAGTGATTGAGTTGGGTAACTAAAATCATTTGCTAATTTCTGGCCTGATTGGTAATTTAATAGTGTTTTGTGTTAAAGGTCCTACACATTATATTTTTCATTAAATTTTAATATGATCTTTAGGGTCCTAATGAAAAGTTTGTATTATACGTTAATTAAAAATTCAAAAGGATTGTGTAAAAAAAACACTACTTTTACCTGGTAAAAACTAGCTCTGTTCTCAGCAACCTATTTCAGTACATGCTAATTTAAATGCTCATGACCTCTGCTGAGCCCGCCCCCCACCCCCCCCCGTTCTGTGGGGCGTGACACATAGGGTATAGCGACGTAAGTGTAGTCCAGTGCGGGCAATGCTTTGGACTGCATTACCCACAAAGCATTGCCACAACGCAGTGCTTTGTGGGTAATGCAGTCCAAACTGGAAAACTATGGATTATAGAGCCCGAGCCTGTTTTCTTCAGTCGTTTTTGGTTTGGTTTTAAGTACGGAACCTACGCGGAAGTTTGTAATATCGCCTGACAACGCAAAAATTAAAAGAATGGACATGCATCGACTCGATTTGTCTTTCTCATCACTGCATGGGCATGAATTAACGGGCTGTTGCGCTGCCGCGAGCAACAACAACAAAAGCGGAGAAACTTACTGAGAGAGATACGGACGCGATGTGTTTACATGACTTCTTAATCTTCGACAGACATCGTTATAAACCATCTAACGTAACAAAGGTAAGCATAATATAGTTTTCCGACTACGTACACAGTTTGCAACTAGACAATCACCTTAATGCATTGTTTATTATAAACGGGCGATTAGGGATTATATAGAGACGGATGTACATCGAGAAGAAGCCATAACCATGTTCTATTAGAGTATAAGTTAACTTACACTCAGCATTTATCGTGATTATTAGAAAAGGCGATCTGCAAAGACTCATAGTAAAATAAATCACACTCACCGAGCCTGGTGAAGATGAAGCAGGAAGACGAAGCGTTAGTACAGATCCATTTTTAGGAGCAGCTTCCTAGTAAAACCTGCTTTATATTGACCCGCGTTTATAAAGCAGTCTGGTGAAAAATGAGTAGTGCAAACATGAACGCATTTAGGTAAATCGGCGGGGACGTTAGCTTTAAAAACTAAATTCAGCCACTGCCTCCTCAGTGGCTCAGATACCTAACCCTAGGTAGGTACCCTAGGTCACTAACCCTAGGTAGTGAATGACGACTGCTGTGTTCACCCAACAACTGTACACAACACTCGCTTAGGCGTCATTTTGCTCCAGCGGCGAAAAAACAATGGCCGACAGCGTCTTCTCACTCGGGGCGGGTCTTTGCTAAAACACCAGTGTCAATCAACTTGTGTAGGAGCGTCCTCTGTCGGTTTGGCGTCACATCGACAGGCTTTTGCGATTGGCCTGATTTCAGAAGGGGGATGTTACTGTAATAAACGAAAAGAAAACCACTGGGCGGCTCTTTATCATCGTAGAGTGGTTGTGTACGCACTCTCCTAACACACAGTTTAGTCCAAACAGCTTAAAATAGTGCATGTAGGCCTGTATGACCCCTTTAACCTTGTGCATATATTAGAAACATAGTGGAATTATGCTGGAATTATTTGGTAACCCCACCTTACTTTTAACACACCCAGTCAGTGTTAAAGTGATGCTAATATAAACCATAAAAAAAAAATACTATGCCTCTGAGTGACAGTAACATCATAAACATAAAATAATAAACAGAACATATGATCCAGCAGGAAACTGCCTGTATATCCAGATGATTATGAGATCATTAGGTATTTTTAATCTACTGGATCTGCATTAATAACCCCTGGGAGTCTGCAGGTGATTTGGTGCTCTAAAGAAGTTCTGACCTGTCCTGACCTTTGTGTATTTTTTAGTTACCTATAAACAGATACATGGCTAAACTGTAATTACGCTATATTGAGCACAAACAACAGCACTGGGCTACAGTAATATGTGAGCAGAATGTATGTACAAGTTTGTATCTTGGAGAAAATAACAGTTATGCATGGTTATTGAAAATAAAATAAAAAAACTGAAATATAACCACAAACCACATTCATAACATTTGTGTACAAGACTTGTGAACTGGATCTTGTAGCCTGGAGTTTTTACTTTAAATGTTATGACAAACATCCTGCTCACGCATTCACAGAAAGTAATATCTTCATGTAATTTTTCTAAGACACTTTTTTGTTTAGAAAGTCCATATGCATGGAGGTGTAAATGATCATAAATAATGCTATAATTCACACCAGAGAAGACAAAGACCTCAAGTTCAAGTTCAAGTAGGCTTTATTGTCATTACAGCCATATACAGTTAGTACACAGTGAAACGAAACAACGTTCCTCCAGGACCAAGGTGCTACATGCAACATAAATTTACAACATAAATTAACAGAGACACTAAACTAGCTAACCAAGAGGCCTAGTTAGCTGGCTAGCAGAGACAGGACAGAGAGACCTAACATAAATTAAAACATAAATTAACAAAAACTAACTAGCTAAGTATAACATTTTTACAGACAACATAAAGTGCACGTGCAAATGTGACCTGCATAATAAGCTGCATAATGATCTGATGGAAGTGCTAGAAGAAAAGAATTTGAGGACAAAAACATATTTCTTAGTTTGTAGTTTATTTAGAATAATTTAGGGTCATTTGCATGAATCTCAAAAACAGTTCAAGATAAAATGTGTAAAAACAGAAATGGTGCAAATGCAAAAAGCAGCGTGAGATACAAACATAAAATAATAAACAAAAAGAAAGAATTCAGTGTAAAACTGCAACAGAAAAAGTGCAAAATAAAAACTGAACTGCAGGCAGGAATTACAGAGTCTGTGGAAATGTGTCATCATCAGGCAAGGGTGATACAGACATTCCTAAAAACAAATAAATAAAAATTGTTGGCGGATGTGCAATTAATGGGTATGGACGCACAATATATACAGAGAGGCCCCACTTTGAGTTTAAAAAAGGGTGTAGATAACAACTGTCAAAGTGTGTACACATTTTTGTGCCCCTCTGTAATTTTTAATGGGCAATAGGCAGGACAAATATCTATTGATGGTGCCATAGACCATGTAGTGCATCTCAAACATTTACACTCTAGACATTAGCAAATGCCAAGTACCAGACATGTTTTGCATTCATATTTAACACAAAATTTACACCTAAGCAGATATTCATACAAGCTAAACAAAAGACATTATGAACTTTTACGCCACATCCAATATTTATGAACATCTTTTAGCTACATAAGGTAGTATTTTAGCCAACTGAAGCTAACATGTTTGTGTTACAGGGGGCGTGGCCTTGTATATAGATTACCCAGACTGTTTTCCCTGTGAATAGCATGTGGGCGTGTCCTATCTCAGCTTTAACTTTTCTGTAGATATATTCCTCATGTCTGTGTGCGCAGTATTCATGACTTTCAGTTCATTTTAGCGACGCATTTCAAAAATATTTTCCAGGAGCCTGAGACACCTGAAAGCGCGCCCAGTTTATTTTCTTTATTTTACAAAAGCACAATAATTTGTGGATCTTGTGTTTGTACATTAACAAAAGTAGACCCTTTACAAGTTCAAATGTTGTACTACACTTATGTGTAAGAACAAACATGATGGAGCATTTTAAGTTCTTTTCACAGTTACCAGAAACAAAACGCAAGTGGACCCGCCGGTGGGACAGCCGACTCCTAAGGGTTTTAAAGCGTGTAGTGCACATTGTCAGAACTGTCACACATAGGTGTTATTTTTGGGAGGATGATTATATAGATTATAGATTTAGGACATTGGTCTGATATTTATAACTCGGTGTCTGTAAGTATGATGTTTGTTTACAATATTAAAGTAAAACCTTTCTACATTTCCCTCCATTAATACTTATATTTTTCAGCCATAATACAGGGGAACCTTGGATAATTAGCATACTAGCAACTAGCATAATTCGTTCCAGAAGCATGCTTGTAAATCAAATAAAGTTTTCCCATATAAATAATTGAAACTTTGAGTTATTTGAGTTTTACACACACACACACACACACACACACACACTAACGGAATCACTGCTGTAAAGTAAAAATAAAACAAATTAACCTGCACTTTACCTTTAAAAAGAATAGCGACAGAGCAGTGTTTCTGTTAGGGAGAGAGAAAGTCTGTGTGTGTGTGTGTGTGTGTGAAGGCAAGAGGAGAAGAGGTGTTTCTCTCTGTTTCAGCATGCACTTTCTGTATGTGTGCGCGCATCATTGGACACCATGGCCCTTTAAACACACACAGTGCATGCTGAAACAGAAAGAGAGAAAAAATGGATCTTTACCTCTCTAATAACACTTGCATTTGCTTTACACAGGCGCACACACGTGTTATAATAAACAGTACACACACACACTGTACACACAGGCATACAAACACAAAATATGTTTTACACACGCACACGTGGTCACAGTGTTACTGTAAACAATACACACATGCAGGGGCGTAGCAAGCTTTTCAAAAGTGTGAGGGATGAATGTGGTTTGTTCGTTAACAATGAAAATGATGAATACAATGACAGAAGGGTACAAAAGGTATTAACATACAAGATATAAAAAGCTTTCAATTTAAATGAGTGATCGTGATACTAGAGTGATACTAAAAACACACTCAGAACACACTTGCTAGACTTGCTAAAGATTTAGAATCAGAAATGCTTTAATAATCTCAGGGAGAAATTATTTTGTTACTCCAAATATACAGACAACATTTCATACAAACATTATACTGTATATTCAGAACAAAAATATAAACAACTATGTACATATATAAATGCAACCAACAACAACAACTGACCAAATAATATATGACCAACTGTAACTCTCATTTAAAAGAACCAGAAGTGCTCTTTCTGTTCTCCTTACAAGAGACAAACTGTTCAGCAACTTTTTTCTGTTTTCCCTGTCCAGCTTGTCTTTATGTACATGGCACACAGCAACACTGTTGAGGCGAGTTTGGGTCAGTGAATATTGAAAAGTAATACAATGAAATAAATGCAAACAGCATCTAATGGTAAATAAAAATACCAAACGCATCTAATGGTAATAGGCTACTGTTGTTTAATGTCAACATTTTTCAACTTTCATCTCTCAACTTCACTTACAGGATTTCTCTTGAAAAAGGTGTCAATCTTCTCCTGCCTCTTACTTTTCTGCATCTTAATGATACTGTGTGACAAAAGGACAGTGGGAAGCTTGATAGTGGCATGGGTCTGACAGGACTGGGACTGCTACATGGGTCTGACAGGACTGGGACTGCTACATTTTGCTTACTTGCAGATAAGCAAGTAAGCAATGAAGAGGACAAAAAGTCCTCACAAAAAGCTTTTTCTAAATAATATTAAAAAAAGTATAAAAATAGAAATAATAGTATAAATAATGTAACAATTTACTGTTTTTAAACATTAAAATAATATACACATAAAAATGATATTCTTCCATAGTCAACAGCTATGCAAACTGACATTATTTTTCAATTTTTTCTCCTCAACAGATCCAATCAAACACAACAGGCAGGTCAGCTAATGAACAAACAATGCTCAAAATATCAAAATCAATTGCACTGGCAATAAACCCATAAATACTTTTCTTAACATTGTCAATTTGTCCCTCCTCAACAATTTCCTGCCTTCTTCATCACTGAACACTATCCCAATTAAAAAAATAAAATCTAAAAAACGAAATATAATACAGAAAACATTCAACATGTCAACAAAACATAAACAGAACATCTTCCCAAATATATAAACTCCGGAAAACGGAGATGTAAATAATCATAACAACCATAAGTTCCAGCCTCCTCTGCACAAGAGAGGCGGGACTTAAAGCAGAACAGCCAAAAAAAAAAAAAAACATCAGCCGGTGTCATGTTTGAGAGGGAGGGGAGAGGAGAGCTGAACCGAGCATAGACACAGAGCGGCCAGAGAAACAGAGGAGCAAATGCGAAGGCGTTTGTTCAAAACTGCGGGAAAACCGTTGAAAAAGTGTGGGTGTTGAACCCTCTCACCGGGAAAAGTGTGGGTGTTAAAACACCCAAATCCCCCACGGGTGCGACGCCCCTGCACACATGCACAGATGTTGATTATACCAGTAAAAGACAAGCACTAAGACCCAGCAGGGGAGATGATTACCCACAATTCCGGAGCCCAAAAGAGAGAAAAAACATTGGTTCAGTTGTGATCATGTGACGCTCGGCGTCAGAACAAGAAGCGCATGCGTGATGCATGATATTCAGTATTCATAAACCAAGACAATGCTCGTTTTTTCTAGTAAATTGTTTTTTAAAAATTTTGCTCATCTTGCGGAACACTCGCAAACCACGTTACTCGCAATTCAAGGTTCCACTGTATTTTAAAACAGGTGCGTTGAGGTCTATGTGTAACATCCATGAAGTGACAAAGTATATATACGGATTTGGAGTAAGTAATTAATGACAGAATTTTCATTTTTGAGTAAACTAACCCTTTAAACCCTTTGTTATTACACTCAAAATAAGCAACACTACACACAACTAAATAAGTCTGAAATATAAATACATATGTTGTGTTGTTTAACATGTTCCATATGCATGTGAGAGATATCATATCCAGCTGAACAAACCCTTTAACTCAATGTATGCTTAACATATGTAACAGGATTCAATTCAATTCAATTCAGTTTTATTTGTATAGCGCTTTTAACAATTTACATTGTCACAAAGCAGCTTTACACAATCAAAAGAATTAAGATGGTATGAAATGTGAATGTGTATGAATCAAAATGATTTGATTGTCCCTGATGAGGAAGCCGAGGACGACGGCGACGGAGAGCCAGAAGGAAACACAGACATGAGCGCTTCCTGAGATGTAAAGCATCTTCAGTGGTTAAGGCATTGGACTACGATTCGGAAGATCCCAGGTTCAAACCCCACAACCACCAAATTGCCACTGATGGGCCCTTGAGCAAGGCCCTTAACCCTCAACTGCTCAGATGTGTAATGAGATAAAAATGTAAGTCACTCTGGATAAGAGCGTCTGCCAAATGCCTAAATGTAAATGTAAAGCGACCAATCACCTCACCATCAACAAACCTGAGTGATCAATGAGAGTGGGAAAGACAGCATCTAAACATACCAGTTCACCTAATA
Organism: Clarias gariepinus; assembly: GCF_024256425.1. Taxonomy (NCBI): domain Eukaryota; kingdom Metazoa; phylum Chordata; class Actinopteri; order Siluriformes; family Clariidae; genus Clarias; species Clarias gariepinus. Next base: position 29,715,871 of record NC_071113.1, read on the forward strand.
CTCTACGTCCAAGAGTCCCCCAGATCTGCTCCTTTACCTAAGGCTAATCTATTTACAAAAATGCTTGGCTAAATAAATAGATTTTTAGCCTGGACTTAAACACTGAGACTGTGTTTGAGTCCCGAGCACTATTTGGAAGAGTATTCCATAACTTTGGGGCTTGTAAGAAAAAGCTCCGCCCCCAGCTGTAGTTTTCATAATACGCGGTACTGACAAGCAGCCTGCATCCTTTGATCGAAGTAGGTGTGGCGAATTGTAAGACACTAGCAGTTCACTCAGATACTGCGGCGTGAGACCATTTAATGCTTTATACGTCAAGAGTAGTATTTTAAAATCAATGCGAAATTTTACAGGAAGCCAATGCAATGTGGATAAGATAGGAGTGATGTGCTCGTATCTTCTGGTTCGAGTGAGGACTCTCGCTGCTGCATTCTGAACTAATTGATGCTTGTTTAAGCACCTTGTTGAACAACCAAACAGTAAGGCGTTACAATAATCCAACCTAGACGTGATAAACGCATGAACTAGTTTTTCTGCATCGTTTGGTGACAATATATTTCTTATCTTGGCAATATTTCTGAGGTAAAAAAATGTTATCCTGGTAATATTATCTACAAGAGCTTCAAATGAAAGGCTGGAATCTATAATCATACCGAGGTCTTTTACTGTTGCACTTGATGGAACAGAAAGGCCATTTAAAATCACAGTGTGATCAGAAAGCTTACTTCTACAGTAGCTGCTTGTGGTCCTATGACTAGAACTTCTGTCTTATCAGGTTTAAGCAGAAGGAAATTAATTAATATCCAATCTCTTATGTCCTGCACACATTGCTCAACTTTAGTAAACTGTTTTTTCTCATCTGGTTTTGCTGAAACGTATACTTGTGTGTCATCAGCATAACAATGAAAACTAATACCATGTTTACGAATTATGTTGCCTAGAGGAAGCATGTAAAGTGAAAAATAGCAGTGGGCCTAAAACAGAACCCTGTGGAACACCAAACTCAACTTGAGAACATGAGGAATGGTCACCATCTAAATCTACAAACTGATAACGATCAGTCAAATAGGATCTGAGCCATAAGAGGGCCGTTCCCTTAATTCCTACTACATTTTCTAATATGTGACAGAGAATACTATGATCAATAGTGTCAAAGGCTGCACTGAGGTCGAGTAACACAAGTATAGTGATGCAACCCTGATTAGAGGCCACTAGAAGGTCTGTCTCTGTGCTGTGATGAGGCCTAAATCCTGACTGATACAGTTCATGTACTGTATGCTATTCCTATGTAGATATGAACATAGCTGTTGTGATACTACCTTTTCCAGAATTTTAGAGATAAAGGGGAGCTTTGATATCAGCCTGTAATTGGAAAGCTGACAGGGGTCAAGGTCAGCTTTCTTGATTAGTGGTTTAATAACTGCTAATTTAAGGAATTTAGGAACATACTCACTGAGTAAACAGTTAATTACTTTCAACAGGGGTTCTGTTATTGCTGGAACTATCTGCTTGAGAAAATGTGTCGGTATGGGATCTAATTCACAGGTTGATGATTTTAAAGAGGAGATGAGTGACTTCAAGGGGAGTGAAGTATTCTAGGTTCTGATGTGATGTGATTAATTTATCATCTGTATCACTTAAAATACAGAACAGAGCGGACACAGAGGGTCTGATGTGATATTCTTAATCCATTTGTTTTACTGATCTAAAAGGGATTTTATATATATACTGTATATGATTAGGAATTTGTGGATTAAGAATTCATGTGTGACATTCATGAATTTGATTGCCACTTGTAAATTTCTATAAGAGTTAAAATGTATAATCCCTTTTTTAGATTAAACATATATGACTCCTTTTTATCCCCAAGACAGGACGGCCTTGTCTTGGTATGTTTACAGTTGTGCTTCCATTTCTTAATGATCGCTTGAACAGTGCTCCGTGGGATGTTCAAGGCTTTGGAAATATTGTTGTAGCCTAAGCCTGCTTAAAATTTCTCAATAACTTTATCCCTGACCTGTCTGGTGTGTTCTTTGGACTGTTGTTGCTTCCGAAATTCTCTTAGGCAACCTCTGAGGCCGTCACTGAGCTGTATTTGTACTGACATTAGATTACACACAGGTGCACTCTATTTAGTCATCAGGCAATGTCTATGGGCAACTGACTGCACTCAGACCAAAGGGGGTTGAATAATTACGCACACCCTACTTTGCAGTTATTTATTTGTAAAAAATGTTTGGAATCATGTATGATTTTCGTTCCACTTCTCACGTGTACACCACTTTGTATTGGTCGTTAACGTGGAATTCCAATGAAATTGATTCATGCTTGTGGCTGTAATGTGACAAAATGTGGAAAAGTTCAAGGGGGCCGCATTCACATTTACCTTGGGACCCTGTCCGATGGTTAGGAAGTAAATAAAGACATAAAGACAAAGGGTTAATGTCTTAGACACCTGGGCTACCAGAATGTCATCATCTTTATCTCAAAAATTTAAACCAAATGTACATAACTTTGTCAGTTTATATTCTATTTCGTGGGAACCCAGATTTAACATTTTATAAATTTGTAATCCAACACAGCACACACAGCGATTGACTCTTTTATGTCATTATTTCTCATCAGGGCCATCAGTTCTGCTGTATTTTAAGACTATTTTGTCATGTAGGTCTATATAATTTTATTACGTTTTATTAAACAGATAATAATAAACAAACAGGATAACCTGGCCTGTTACTTTTTAAACATTTAATCTGCAGTAGTTTAAGTCTTAAGTTTGTTTTTATTGGCCGAGCGAGCAAGTATTTAGAGGAGCAAGTTTTCCAAAGACTGAGTGACCTCATGGGGTTAAAGTATGACATTTTGGTTACCTGTGTGGTCAGGTGTAGCTCAGTGGTTAAGGCATTGGACTACGGTTCGGAAGATCCCAGGTTCAAACCCCACAACCACCAAGTTGCCACTGTTGGGTCCTTGAGCAAGGCCCTTAACCCTCAACTGCTCAGATGTGTAATGAGATAAAAATGTAAGTCGCTCTGGATAAGAGCGTCTGCCAAATGACTAAATGTAAATGTAAATGTATGAATACAGGTCCTTCTCAAAAAATTAGCATACTGTGATAAAGTTCATTATTTTCTGTAATGTACTGATAAACATTAGACTTTCATATATTTCAGATTTATTACACACAGCTGAAGTAGTTTAAGCCTTTCAATTGTTTTAATATTGATGATTTTGGCATGCAGCTCATGAAAACCCCAAATTCCTATCTCAAAAAATTAGCATATCACATCCGCCTAATAAAAGAAAAGTGTTTTTAATACAAAAAAAGTCAACCTTCAAATACTTATGTTCAGTTATGCACTCAATACTTGGTCAGGAATCCTTTTGCAGAAATGACTGCTTCAATGCGGCGTGGCATGGAGGCAATCAGCCTGTCGCACTGCTGAGGTGTTATGGAGGCCCAGGATGCTTCGATAACGGCCTTAAGCTCATCCAGAGTGTTGCGTCTCTCAACTTTCTCTTTACAATATCCCACAGATTCTCTATGGGGTTCAGGTCAGGAGAGTTGGCAGGCCAATTGAGCACAGTAATACCATGGTCAGTAAACCATTTACCAGTGTTTTTGGCACTGTGAGCAGGTGCCAGGTCGTGCTGATAAATGAAATCTTCATCTCCATAAAGCTTTTCAGCAGATGGAAACATGAAGTGCTCCAAAATCTCCTGATAGCTAGCTGTGGACCAACACCAGCAGCTGACATGGCACCCCAGACCATCACTGACTGTGGGTACTTGACACTGGACTTCAGACATTTTGGCATTTCCCTCTCCCCAGTCTTCCTCCAGACTCTGGCACCTTGATTTCCGAATGACATGCAAAATTTGCTTTTATCTGAAAAAAGTACTTTGGACCACTAAGCAACAGTCCAGTGCTGCTTCTCTGTAGCCCAGATCAGGCGCTTCTGCCGCTGTTTCAAAAGTGGCTTGACCTGGGGAATGCGGCACCTGTAGCCCATTTCCTGCACACGCCTGTACACAGTGGCTCTGGATGTTTCTACTCCAGACTCAGTCCACTGCTTCCGCAGGTTCCCCAAGGTCTGGAATCGGTCCTTCTCCACAATCTTCCTCAGGGTTTGGTCACCTCTTCTCGTTGTGCAGCGTTTTCTGCCACACTTTTTCTCTCCCACAGACTTCCCACTGAGGTGCCTTGATACAGCACTCTGGGAACAGCCTATTCGTTCAGAAATTTCTTTCTGTGTCTTACCCTCTTGCTTGAGGGTGTCAATGATGGCCTTCTGGACAGCAGTCAGGTCGGCAGTCTTACCCATGATTGCGGTTTTGAGTAATGAACCAGGCTGGGAGTTTTTAAAAGCCTCAGGAATCTTTTGCAGGTGTTAAGAGTTAATTACAGTAGTTGATTTAGATGATTAGGTTAATAGCTCGTTTAGAGAACCCTTTCATGATATGCTAATTTTTTGAGATAGGAATTTTGGGTTTTCATGATCTGTATGCCAAAATCATCAATATTAAAATAATTAAAAGGCTTGATCTACTTCAGTTGTGTGTAATGAATCTAAAATATATAAAAGTCTAATGTTTATCAGTATATTACAGAAAATAATGAACTTTATCACAATATGCAAATTTTTTGAGAAGGACCTGTATGTCTGAGCTGTTTTCCTCACACTGCTGGTTATTAGAACTGGTGATGTGTGAGTCGTGTTTTTCCAGACAAAGCCACAGTTACAGCAAGTTTCTCAAGATCCTGATTAAAAAAAAAAGCACAGGACTCAAAAGAATATCCCTCTTGGAAAGAGCCCTTTGTGCCAGAACCAGGACTACAACTCACAGTGCTAATGTTCTGACTGTCCTGATTTCTACCAAACTTGAGTCTAATCTCAGCCTTTTGATGCTTTTTCGAATCGTGACCCTACAGTATTTGTATTTTCATTATTGACTGTAGGCCGATCTAATTCATGCCAGTTGCACATTGTCTGTCTCTTGCTCCATCTTACTGGACTTTCGATTTTGGATTATCCCTGCTGGTTTTAATCAACGTAATCTTTGAATTGTGATAATAAATTTCTTAACTGCGCTTGCGTTTTCTGAGTCTGGGTTTCTAATACTCAGTATTTCCCAAAAATGTGGTTATTTTCAAATTGTTTAATGATCTGAAACGTTTGTGTGATTCTACAGTGACATATATGCAAAATAAGAAAAGAAATCGGTGCTTTATTTATTATTACCATCTTATTGATTCAATACAACTGAAACTTACTTAAAATCAGCATCAGTAGAAAATCTTTTATCAGACAGCAACTAATAGTTCACTAATATTAAGCAGTATGATGTGTGTGTGTGTGTGTGTGTGTGTGTGTGTAATCCAGTAACTGAGTGTACACACTGCAACAACTCTAAACAATAATTCTATCTAAGAGTGCGATGATGTTTCCTACTGCACAGCGTGAGCAGAATCAGAGCCAAGTGCAGCATCTTCATCTCTTCCTCAGTAAGAACTTCACCCACTCAGTGTTGGGTTTGTATGTGTGTGTATACTAAGCTCACTGTGAGGGCTCTTGGGTAAATATGCATAAACTACTGTACATTAAAAAAATAATATTTACATACAATATATACATACTTTATGATTTATACAATTTATGATTATTTCTTTGTTTATAGTATATAATATACTGATCAGCCATTACATTATGACCACTGACGGGTGACATGTATAACATAGATTATCTTCTGTGCTAATAGATTATCTATCTATTATAATGGTACCTAGAAGTGGGTGGAATATATATTAGGCAGCAAATGAACATTTAGTTCCTGAAGTTAATGTGTTGAAAGCAAAAAAATAAAAAATAAAAAAAATGGTTAAGCGTAAGGATGTGAGTGACTTTAACAAATCACATCCCAGTCATCACAAACGACTGAGTCAGAGCACCTCCAAACCTACAACACTTGTGGGATGTTCCCGCTCTGCAGGTGTCCTTTGACCTAACAAAAGTGGTACAAGGAAAGAGAACCAGTGACAGGGTAATTTGTAGCCAAGGCTCACTGATGCATGTGGGGAGAAAAGGCAGGTCTGGTACTCTGATCTAATACAAGAGGTATTGTAGCTCAAATAATACAGGTTCCAGAGGGATGGTTTAGTGGATAAAGAGTTGGACTATTCAGATTTAAACCCCAACATCACTAAACTGCCACTGTTGGGCCCTTGATCAAGGCCCTTAACCCTCAACTTATATGTTTCATAATGGTCACATGATGTCTAAATAAATAGGTTCTTAGCCTAGATATAAACACTAAGACTTTGTCTGAGTCCTGAATATTAATTGTAAAGATATTCCATAACTTTGTAAAAAAAAAAGCTCTAGGTTTGATTTTGATCATATGTGGTACTAATAAGCAGCCTGCATCCTTTGATTAAAGTAGGCGTTGTGGAACATAAAACATAGCAGTTCACTCAAGTACTGTGGTGCGAGAGTCCTGTTTAGTGCTTTATAGGTAGTATTTTAAAATCAATGCAAAATTTCACTGCCAATGCAGAGTGGATAAGGGCATCTGCCTAATGCGGTAAATGTAAATGAGTCAGAAGCCAAAGTAGAGTGCAGTTTGTTGTGTATGGGACTGTGTAGCTGCAGACCAGTCAGGACGCCCATGCTGATCCATGTCCACCATCAACTGGACCACGGAGCAATCTTAAGAAGGTGGCCAGGTCTGATGGTCACTGCCAGTGGCCACAATCTGTGATAAAGCCTGTCTTCCTTTGCCTCCAGGGTGAGAGCCTCTTGCCATTAATCCTTGGTCAGGTTGATCATTGGAATAAAGCAGCCTTTATGAACATAAACATATAATCGTAAACATATAATCCATATTTAACATATGGTGTATTTTTTTTTTCACCTGCGGCAGTTTGGTACAAGCAGTTTTTTGTTGTGTGGCACTGGTTTCATTGAGGCAAGATTTAAGTACTCAATAAACTTCCTGTTCATGGAATAAAATTCAGAGACATTTGTTATGCAGAAGTAATGATCAGTTACATGGTTTTCCTGCTCCCTCCATATCAGTGACATGACAAATGGCATGGATGAATGTACACCCTTCACCTAAGCTCGCAGACTGGTAGTGTAACATACATAACATATGAGGGGCCAATACTCATAATGCATATGTTTTCGGTTCCACAGACACCATTTATTATTTACAGATTATATGTTTGTCTATTTAACCAGTTGTTTTGCTCTGCCAACACATGTCCTTCTGCACATAGTCGGGACAGTTACAGAGAGACAGTTGGTGTAATTAACAGGGCTGAAAGTGTTTTTTGAAGCCAAAAGGTGAGGAGAATAATCCATGGAGGTGGTGGACAGTCCAGAGAAACTTACAAGATTTACTTTATATTTCCACTTATTCTGCTTTAGAATATCAGCTCTAATAACATCCGGGTTCCTGGGTGAATAAAAAATAACATTAAATACTAGTGTGCTTTGTAGGGTGTACAATTACTAATTCCACACACTAAATAGTGCCCATGATCAGGAGTTAGAGAGGGATTTGGGATTCAGCCATGTGTCTAAAGCTAGTTAGCTTTCTAGTCTGTTTTAGGCATAAATAAAACAAAATGAAGGTAATTGGAAATGACTTAGAAGCAATTATTAAGTCTAATTATTAATTAGAAGCAACATTTAGGTGTTGTCTAAAATGACTGTAACAGTTTTGAGACATAAAAAGAAAACACTGGAACCAAATTTTCTAAACCATGAACATTTATTTATTTATTTTTTATTAAATTGTGGAGGCAGGAGTGTAAATTCTCAGCCGCAATCACTCGTATCTGGGGAGACAGGAGAAGCACATGAGTAATGGTTCAGGTAATATCTAATCACCAGTTGCCGTTGTAGTTGCCGTGGCATGATCTTTTTATAGGCCGCTGGTACCGAAAGCTTGGTGTTGTGTGCCCTGTTATATGTGGCTTGGTGTGTCGTGACAATTTCTCTACACAGGTGTTATCGCTCAGGACAGTGGATGGGGTGTGAATTATTCTGATAAGCCGATCTGTGCAGTGAGAGGATTCCGCGTCTCTATTCCCTGTAGTTATTAAAGGTGTACATTAAAAGTATACATACTCTCCATATGTTAATGACAGCTTATCAAACACCAAGTCAGACTTTTACAAGGAGGACAAATCAAACTGCACTTTGTTAATCCACAATGTACAGTTCAGGTATTCTGAAAAGTACAGATTCAGATTTATAACTAATGAGACCGGTGGTAGCTGGACAGGTAAACCTGGAGTGACTTTACAAACTGCAGGTGAGATTAATTAATAAAATTAAGGTCCAAAATATTAATTATCTGTGTCATTTACTTCTGAAAAACTACAGGAATGCACAGAGGTGGAAAGAGTAATAACATTTTGTGCTCAAGTAAAAGTACGGTTACTTCAGTGAAATTTTTCTGAAGTACAAGTAAAAATCTACTCAGGAAAAAGGAAAAAGTAGCTAATAGAAAACATACTCAGAGTTCCTTTTTTTTTTTAAACCGGGGTGGGATGGAGGATTCTAGTGTAGTTCAAAAAAGACAAGTTTAATTGATGGAACACCTTTGCATGATAAGGCTGTTGCCTTTCTTGTGCTTGAAATCAAAGTGGCGTAAATATTGCCAGGGCTTTGCTTTATAAGAATTTGATGGCATTTCGCTTTCAGCTGGGTCTGAATCACTGGCATCTGTTTTGTCTGTCTCCACCGTTCCTGTGAATTTAGCGCGTTTGTTCTTCACGCCAATCAATCAATTAATGCAGTGGTTTCTGGGGTGCAATTTTTCCTTTCCCTTGCATTATTTTTTATTATTTAGCATTTTTCTTCATTGATTTTTTTCCTCAGTAGCGAATATGATCTAAAATAAGGCAAAGTACAATACTTGAAACAAGAAATACTTGAATAGAATTTCAGATTGTAAAAACTTTAAAAAGGATAAGTTCAGGAAAAATCTACGCAATTACAGTAACGCGAGAAAATGTAATTTGTTACTTTCCACCTCTGGGAATGCAATAAAGAACATTGCAGTCATGTTCTCTACACGCAATGTAAAAGTGAATTTTAGTTGAGCTCTAATTTAATCAATTAGGTGTTTAATCTCCTCTAAAAAGATTCCTCTCCCACACTCCTACAGCCATTTACATTTTTTTTTTTTTACAGAGGCCGTTGTTGCAGTACTGTTACTAAAGAGCAGTCACTACACCTGGACAACAAATAAAAAAATGACTTGCACACACACACACGTTGTCACAATGTTATAATAAACAGTACACGCACATGGATGTTGACTATACAGTACGAATGACTCACGCGCACTGAGACCCAGCATAGGAGATAATTACCTACAATCCCACAGCATGAGCTAGAGAATAACCATCGGCTCAGTTGTAATCAGGTGACGCTCGACAGACAAAGCGGATGTGTAGTAGAGTACTCGCGTATATATAAAGACCTCGTTCATTTAACAAGTTAAAGTTTATTTTACATTTTTTGCTCATTTAGCAAAATGCTTGCAGACCAAGTTACTCACAATCCAAGGTTCCACTGTACATAAGTTAGACAGACAACTGATTCTAGTGATACAAGAAATAAAACACTTGGGATAAAATAATCAGTGATGTGCTCGTCTGATAACGCAGACTTGGTTATTTGTGGTCTGACTGGGACAACAGTAGACTACCCAGCTGCAGCTTCAGGAAATGTTCAGTAGGTGGTACTATGATACCACAACTTAATGATTGCACATGTGTGGTTTGTTCTCAAATAAAGTGAGAAAATGTCTCAACACAAAGAAGAAAAACATCTGTATTCACCATCGTACAAATTATAATTTAAGAAATCGTGTTGGCATAGAATTTTATAATAGGTGAAAAATGTCACTACAGGGCTGCTGTTGTAGAAAATTAAACAATTTCTGACCATCACCATGTGATATTACATACAATAATAATAATAATAACTATCAGAAACAATAATAATAATAAAACAACCAGAGAGACATTTTGTCTGTATAAAGTAATGAGTGGAGAGGTGTTTGGTGTTGTGCTGTTTTTGGGTTACAGTCAAACTCACCTGGCGAAAGAGCCACATTAATGATCACATTAATAATACCCGCTTTAGATCTGTGGAACAGATGATTAAATTAATGTGATTTAGTTGAAGTCTTTATTTTATGTGTATAAAAATGAACCTGTAACATCAACTCTGATGACTTTATCATGGTGTGAATGTGATAATGACAGATCTTCCTCACTTTGTATATAATAGTTTGAGGGAAAACTAATCCTTACAGATTATTTCATAACAATAAAGAACATATGATTTATGACATGTGTATCGTATCAGGCCAAAATTTCACAATCAGTACATTTAGACTAATCAAAGGTTTTAAATCCTCTAATACCACCTGCTACTACAGGCTACAGGTGTAGAAAATGCCCCTGCGTCGCAAGCACCACTAATAATGATACCAATAGTAATGATGATAATAATATTAATAATAATAATAATAATAATAATAATAACTTAAAGTGATCTTGTTAAACAGAACAGAGAGATTTTTTTTGTCAGTATCTGTGTAAAGTGATGAGTGGAGAGGTGTTTGGTGTCCTGATGTTTCAGAATTACCCATAAAAGCCACTCGTACCAGAGCCAGATCAAAAAACCTTCGAATTGTCCCTGTGGAACAGATGATTAAAATTAATTTAATTTAGTTGAAGCCTTTATTTAATGTGTATAAAAATGAACCTGTAACATCAACTCTGATGACTTTATCATGGTGTGAATGTGATAAGGACAGATCTTCCTCACTTTGTACATAATGGTTTAGGGGAAATCTCCCAAAATTTAAAATCTTATAAACTGATCCAGACATATTAGACTTTCTTGCCTTTTTAAATCATTAAAAAAATCATAATTATTTGTGATGTATGTATCAGTATTGTGCTAGAGTTTCACAAACGCTGCATCCTTATACTACCCACAGTTTTGTATTCCTCTCATCCTGCATAAATTTGACAGTAATTACAGTTATTTCTTCATTAATTAATGATTTTAGTTTAAAGTTAGAGTTAATGATGTTTTTAAAAAGCCCACAGGACAATTTAGTTCCTATTCTCATATATAGTAGCTATAAAAGGTACCCCCCCCCCCCCATGGCTGTCCTGAAGACTCCTCCCATAAACATTACATAAATGTCTCCTTACAGAAAAAAAAGATCAACAACTTAATGACTGCACACGCATTTTAATCTGTTTACGTGATGTAGCTGTGAGTGAGCTCTTACTATAAAAATAAAAAAAATAAAACGAGTTCATTAATATAAACCTGTGATTTGCAGATGTACAACTACTACAGAGCTGCTGGTGCAGAAAATTCATCAACACCTTCTGACCATCACCATGTGATATTACATACAATAATAATAATAATAATATCGATGGCTCAGAGTGATCTTATGAAAAAGAAAAGAGAGGCTTTTTGTCAGCATCTGTGTAAAGTAATGAGTGGAGAGGTGTTTGGTGTCCAGTCAAACTCACATTGTACATCCTATTCCACTCTTGATCCCTTAGTTCCCTCTGTGGAAAAAATAGTCAAATTAATGTGATTTAGCAGAAACCTTTATTTTATGTGTATAAAAATGAACCTGTAACATCAACTCTGATGACTTTATCATGGTGTGAATGTGATAATGACAGATCTTCCTCACTTTGTACTAATAGTTTAAGGGAAAACTAATCCTTACAGATTATTTCATAACAATAAAGAACATATGATTTATGACATGTGTATCGTATCAGGCCAAAATTTCACAATCAGTGCATTTAGACTAATCAAAGGTTTTAAATCCTCTAATACCACCTGCTACTACAGGCTACAGGTGTAGAAAATGAATCATTACCATCTGACCACTGTGATCTCACACAGGATAATAATAATAATAATAATAATAATAATAATAATAACTCAGAGTGATCTTATAAAACAGTACAGAGAGACATTTTGTCAGTATCTGTGTAAAGTGATGAGTGGTGAGGTGTTTGGTGTTTTGGTGTTTCAGGGTTACCGGCAATCTTCCCCATCTCAACAGGGCGTTCAGCATTATGTGTCTTGCTGCCTGTGGAACAGATGATTAAAATTAATGTGATTTAGCAGAAGGCTACTGATGTAGAAAATTAATCATCACCTTCTGACCACTGTGATCTCACACAGAATAATAATAATAATAATAATAATAATAATAATAATGGCTCAGAGTGATCTTAAAAAACAGAACAGAAAAATTTTTTTGTCAGTAAAGTGATGAGTGATGAGGTGTTTGTTCTTCTGCTGTTTCAGGATTACCGGCACAGTTGGTTCATTTAACATCCACCTGAAGAAACGGTACAATTCTTCCTGTGGAACAGATGATTAAATTAATGTGATTTAGCTGAAGTCTTTATTTAATGTGTATGGTGTGAATACACATTATCACATTGTTTATGGTGTGAATGTGATAATGACAGATCTTCCTCACTTTGTACATAATAGTTTCAGGGAAATCTAATCCTCAGAAATTATTTCATAATAATACACTCACAAAGGATAATAATAATAATAATACTATTAATAATATTAATAATAACTCAGAGTGATCTTATCAAACAGAACAGAGAGACATTTTGTCAATATCTGTGTAAAGTGATGAGTGGAGAGGTGTTTGGTGTCCTGATGTTTTAGGATTACACTCAAACTCACATTGTGGTTCAACAGGTCGTGCCATATAATTTTTGTTGTCATTGTCTGTGGAAGAGATAATCAAATTAAGGTGATTCAGCTAAAATCTTTATTTAATGTGTATAAAAATGAACCTGTAACATCAACTCTGATGACTTTATCATGGTATGAATGTGATAATAACAAATCTTCCTCACTTTGTACATAATAGTTTGGGGAAAATCTAATTCTCACAGATTATTTTAAATGAACAAATGCGCAGATTAACACAGTGACAGACCTTTTAGCTTCTGAAAACATGCAGACGGCAGTGAGAATATAAATGCAGCGGTCAGGTCGGAGTGAAATTTAGATAATTGTCAATAACATGCAACATGACCTGTGAGGAAAGTTTTTATGAATTTGTAAACGCTTAACGTCCCCCTTGTTCTGCCTGTATGTTTTTCATTTTGTCGAGGGAAGTTGCCTTCATCGACATTCATTGGAAACGGAGCAGGAAGTAGGCAGCACTCGGGAGGAGCCAAGATGGCGGCGATGTAGCGGAAGTGTTTTTTTACGCTCTGTCAGGTCTTTTTTAGAGATACGTGACTTAATGGTCATTTCTTTATAGAGTAACTGAAACGTGAATCCAGCAACTTGTCAAATCTACTTTATTTAGTTAGAATCCATTTCAAGAAGTTTAATTGACTATTTACTGCCTATTATGGATATCTCTGGTCGGATGCCTTCTGCTACGGCCAGTAGTAAAGCTCATACGTGGTACGACGTCGAAACCAAAATACATTCGGAAGTTCTTGCGCAGCCCCTTCCTGAAACTCCAGAAAAATTACCTCTGCCAAAGAGACAAAGACAGGAGAAAAAAGTGAGGATGACACTAACGCAGTGCTGAAAGCTGTTCAAGAACCTTCCGCCAAACATGATGAGACCTCGAAAGCTTTGTTTAATAAAGTCTCTGCTGTTAAAAAGGTCTCTTTATCTACCTCCGAAGTAATGTCCTCACTCACGGCTACAGTTAACCAGCTCGTCATTGATGTGAGTGAACAAAAAAGCTAAATTATAAGACTGGAAGAAACAGTGGAGCAAATAAAAGTTTAAAACAAACTATTGAAGACCAAAATAGAGGACAGGCAGAGATACAGCCGGCGCTGGTCGCTGAAACTGCACGGCTTGAAGGAGGAGAACGGGGAAGATACACGACAGGTCGTCATTAATATTCTTGGACAAACTGAAAGATGTTGTTGACATCGCACATCGCCTGGGCCTGCGCAGAAAGGATGGATCTGCTCGGGTAGTCCTAGTGACCTTTTCCATGCGTTACTACAGAGATTTGATTTGGAGGAAGAGAGATTCCAAGTACTTTAAAGACGAA